>NC_047111.1:95431056-95583556 GCF_902500255.1 Thalassophryne amazonica
TAGTACCATATCACCCCAATAGAGCATTTCGCTCTCAGACTGCAGGCTTACCTGTAGTTCCTAGGGTTTGTAAGAGTAGAATGGGATGCAGAGCCTTCAGCTTTCAGGCTCCTCTCCTGTGGAACCAGCTCCCAATTCAGATCAGGGAGACAGACACCCTCTCTACTTTTAAGATTAGGCTAAAACTTTCCTTTTTGCTAAAGCTTATAGTTAGGGCTGGATCAGGTGACCCTGAACCATCCCTTAGTTATGCTGCTATAGACTTAGACTGCTGGGGGGTTCCCATGATGCACTGAGTGTTTCTTTCTCTTTTTGCTCTGTATGCACCTCTCTGCATTTAATCATTAGTGATTGATCTCTGCTCCCCTCCACAGCATGTCTTTTTCCTGGTTCTCTCCCTCAGCCCCAACCAGTCCCAGCAGAGGACTGCCCCTCCCTGAGCCTGGTTCTGCTGGAGGTTTCTTCCTGTTAAAAGGGAGTTTTTCCTTCCCACTGTCGCCAAGTGCTTGCTCACAGGGGGTCGTTTTGACTGTTGGGGTTTTTACGTAATTATTGTATGGCCTTGCCTTACAATATAAAGCACCTTGGGGCAACTGTTTGTTGTGATTTGGCACTATATAAATAAAATTGATTTGATTTGATTTGATTTTGAAATGGATGCCTGCAACACATTTCAAAAAAACTGGGACAGGGGCAACAATGCTCAAAGGACACCTATTTAGAACAATCCACATGTAGCAAGGTTAATTGGAAACAGATTAGTGTCATGATTGGGAATAAAAGGAGCATCCTCAAAAGGTTCAGCTGTTCACAAGCTGTTCACAAGATGGGGTGAGGATCACCACTTTGTGAACAACTGCGGGAAAAAATAGTCCAACAGTTTAAGAACAATGTTTCTCAATGTTCAATTGTAAGGAATTTAGGGATTCCATCATCTACAGTCCATAATATAATCAGAAGATTCAGAGAATCTGGAGCACTTTCTACACGTAAGTGGCAAGACCGAAAATCAGCATTAAATGTCCGTGACCTTTGATCCCTCAGGCGGTACTGCATTAAAAGGATCTTACCGTGTGGGCTCAGGAACACTTCAGAAAACCATTGTCAGTTAACACAGTTCGCCGATACATCTACAGGTGCAAGTTAAAACTCTACCATGCAAAGTGAAAGCCATACATCAACAACATCCAATCCAATCCACTTTATTTACATAGCACATTTAACAACAAAGACATTCCAAAGTGCTGCACATAGAATCACGATAGGTAAAACCCCAAAAGTCAAGAAATAAATTAAAAATAAGAAAAATAAAAAATAAAACATGCAAAGATAAATAAATAAATAAATACAGCATACAAAAGATAGATATTTAAGATATTTCAGGTTGAGTAAACCTACTTGGATACTATGATCTGCATGACTGAGGCCTTGTCCACACGAATACGGCACTTTCCCAATGTGATCTTTTTCTTTGTCATTTTCAGAAGTGTTCCATAAACACAGTACCATTTTAAAATGTATCTGTGTGCATGCGAAACACTCAAAATGGCTGAAAACACTGTAATACATATGCCAGGCCTGTATGTGGTGCTATAACACTTCAACAAAAAATGAAGAAGACATGGAGCACATGCATAAGGGCCCCTTCACACATAGTATGAATAAGTACAACTCAAGGTGACTCACGGCGAAAGAGCTCATATGAGTGAACCACGAAAACATTGCACCAGCAGGCAGGCATGTACAATCCCGGTGTGACCGGTCCTGGATGCAACGGTGTCATTCGAGCAAAAACACAGTGCAAGCAGCTGCACCACATCATGCCACTGATGTAGAGAACAATAAAATAAAAAACAGCTGTATAATTAGTTAATATCACTGGTTTGATATCAATATACATAAAAGGGGACACAATACAGAACCCTGAGGTTGAATGACCCTGGTTAAAAAAAATGCCACTCAAAGGATATGAACCCGTAAGCTCTGATTACCAGATGGAAACTTTACCACTGTGCTTCCATCGCTGTCCTGTGAAAGGTGCGGGAAAATACCTGATATCAAGAAGGACATTGACGAATTTAGAAAAATAAAACCACACACCATATAAAAACAACGCATTTCATTGAATCCCTCTCATCAAGCGGGCAATACAATTATGATCCTTCTGTTCCTCTGTAGATGACCCATGGTCACAGACGTACAGTCATGAAATGACATGAATGAGAAGCAGTGTGCTCTTATCATGTCCACGTGTACTGGCAGCGAGTCCAGCCAGCCCTGCACGCAGGTCCTGCCCGACATGCATGTCTTGTGGACGCAGCACCACAGGACTGACACTGCATCATGTGGAACAGAGCTCATGTGGGTCACGTGACATTCAGATCACAGCTGCGTGTTATAATTTGATGGTCCAGATCACCTGGGGTATCCTGTCAATGTGCTCACCATGCGTGTGCTCACTGCAGCTCAGTGGTAGTTTCCGTCTGGTAATCAGAGCTTACAGGTTCAAATCCCATGAGTGATTTTTTTTTTTTTTTTTTTTAACCAAGGTTATTTAACCGCTGGCTTCTGTATTGCATCCCCTTTTATGTATTATTTATATCAACCCAGTAATATTCACTAATTATACAGCTGGTTTTTATTTTATTGTTCTCCACATCAGCAGAGTAATATTGTGTAGCTGCTCGCACTGTGTTCCTGCTCGAAAGACACCGTCGTATGCATAAACCGTCACACCGGGATTGTGCACGCCTGCCCGTCAGCGTGATATTTTTCGTGATTCGCTCATATGAGCTGTTTCACCGTGAGTTATACTTATTCGTATTATGTGTGATGGGCCCTAACTAGTGTGAGCAGCTAATCAATACTGTAGCAGAAACTAGAACTTCACAAAGTTGCACACAGAGTAAATATAAAGTCTTTTAATCTGACCTCTTGCATCCTTTCAGCTTCATCATCACAGCCTGAAGAAAACTGTTATCCATATGACTGACACCCTTGTTTTGGACGATGACGTCTGGAAAAAATTTTTATTCCTTATTGCAGAAATTACTTGTGAATAAATGCAGTATTTTTTAAAGAAGTCCCTTAATGTTTGATCTGGGTGCATTTACCAGTCTGAGCTGGAGGACACCAGCGCTTTGTTCCACCACCAACAAGAAGAAAAAAATAGCCTATTTTAAAAGCTGAAAGTCGGGTTTTTTTACATCATAGCCCTCCTTTTATTCATGATCAGCATTCACCACAGCCATCTGTCATCTGTCATACCTTCAGCATTCTGGCATGAAAATAAATCCCATTATTATATGGCTACAATGCTATGTACACTCTGATTGGCTGATTTCCAGTCTGATATTTTCCCATATCAGACCATTACTGTGACAACAATCTGGATCACATTTGTTACAGACCAGAAAGCTAAAAACCAAGTCGAAAATGATCACACTCCATAAATATCTAAACAGCATTTTAAAAAAACACACAGATTGAAGCTTGCCAGCTAACGACCAGGTTTGTTTGAGCCGTGCATTTGTATCCTGCAATTCCAGTCTGATAGGGCCATCTGTTAGCAAGTTCTTCATGCAGGTTAAGCGAACAGGCCGGACTATGAGTCCAAAGCCACCAGCAGCTTTCATATTTGGGCACCGTAAGTTTGTTTATATATATATATATATATATATATATATATATATATATATATATATATATATATATATATATATATATATACATACATACAGTGAGATTTTGAACACCCTGTGGTTTGCAAGTTCTCCCACTTAGAAATCATGGTGGGGTTTGAAATTTTCATCTAAAGCCTGGTTCACACGACAGGATTTTAAAATTATCTTTAGGTTTCCAAAACCTGAGAGACCACACGTGAAGATAAAAAATCATGGATCTGACAGTTTTGGTCGTACAGTGTGTGGTGTTCAGTCCCACGGTGAGGACAACACCACACATGAACAGATTTCATGCACAAACATTCACAGCTCAGACAGGAAATCTCGCAAAATCTCTCAAGGTTTAACGTGACCTCAGAGTAAACAAAAGGAGGTACTGTGTGGACTATTTAAAATTGAGGGGAAAACGATACAAAAAGAAAAAGAAAAGGCGTTCTTTAGAGGAATGGAGAAAGCGCGACCACCAGACTTTCTGGTAAGTCAGAACAGCTGTTTTGATTTTATTTTCCGCTCTGTGCGTCCGTCACCTCGCTTTCTGATTGGCTGCACTTCACATTCAGCAGGCTGCCTGCTCGTTTGTGGTTGGAGAACACAACACACACTGCGATATCGGGCCAAGATAATCCAATATGTTGAATATTCCAGATTTGCGATCGGAGTGGTCCTGACGCCCTTCCGAGCAGATCAGAGCACTCTGAACACACCACACACAGCAGGAATATCTGATAAGACTATCTTTAGCGTCATCACGATTGTCAGGGCGTCCTTAAGATTGTCGGAAGGGAAGATCGGGTCCAATATCGGCCTAATTATCCTGCCGTGTGAACCCCGCCTTAGATGCATGTCCACTGTGAGAGACATAATCTAAAAAAAAAAAAAAAAAAAAAAAGCCGGAAATCACAATGTATGATATTTAAATAATTTATTTGTATGTTACTGCTGCAAATAAGTATTTGAACACCTACCAACCAGCAAGAATTCTGGCTCACACAGGCCTGTTAATTTTTCTTTAAGAAGCCCTCTTATTCTGCACTCTTTACCTGTATTAATTGCACCTGTTTGAAATTGTTACCTGTATTAAAGACACCTGTTCACACACTCAGTCAACCACATTCCAACCTGTCCACCATAGCCAAGACCAAAGTGCTGTCTAAGGCCACCAGGGACAAAACTGTAGACCTGCACAAGGCTCGGATGGACTACAGGACAACAGGCAAGCAGCTTGGTAGAAGACAACAACTGTTATGATTATTTATTAGAAAGTGGAAGAAACACAAGATGACTGTCAATCTCCCTTGGTCTGGGATTCCATGCAAGAGCTCACTTTGTGGGGTAAGGATGATTCTGAGAAAGCTCAGAACTACACAGAAGGCCCTGGTCAATGACCTGAAGAGAGCTGGGACCACAGTCACAAAGATTACATTAGTAACACATGATGCTGTCATGGTTTAAAATCCTGCAGGGCAGCAAGGTCTTCCTGCTCAAGCCAGCACATGTCCAGGCCCGTTTGAAGTTCACCAGTGACCATCTGGGTGATCCAGAGGAGTCATGGGAGAAGGTCATGTGGTCAGATGAGACCAAAATAGAGCTTTTTGGAATCAACTCCACTTACCATGTTTAGAGGATGAAAGCAACCCCAAGAAAACCATCCCAACCGTGAAGCATGGGGGTGGAAACATCATACTCTGGAGGTGCTCTTCTGCAAAGGGGACAGGATGACTGCACCATATTGAAGGGAGGATGGATGGGGTTATGTATTGTGAGATTTTGGCAAACAACCTCCTTCCCTCAGTAAGAGGATTGAAGATGGGTCATGGCTGGGTCTTCCAGCATGACAATGACCCCAAACACACAGCCAGGGTAACTAAGGAGGTGCTCCGTAAGAAGCATTTCGAGGTCCTGGAGTGGCCTGGCCAGTCTCCAGACCTGAACTCAATAGAAAATCTTTGGAGGGAGCTGAAACTCCAAACCTGAAAGATTTGGAGAAGATCTGTATGGAGGAGTGGACCAAAATCCCTGCTGCAGTGTGTGAAAACTTGGTCAAGAACTACAGGAAACATTTGACCTCTGTAATTGCAAACAAAGGCTACTGTACCAAATATTAACATTGATTTTCAGAGGTGTTGAAATACTTATTTGCCGCAGTAACATACAAATAAATTATTAAAAAATCATACATTGTGATTTACGGATTTTTTTTTTTTTTTAGATTATGTCTCTCACAGTGGACATGCACCTAAGATGAAAATTTCAGACCCCTCCATGATTTCTAAGTGGGAGAACTTGCAAAATCACAGGCGTTCAAATACTTATTTTCCTCACTGTATATATATATATATATATATATATATATATATATATATATATATATATATATATATATATAATATATAATATATATATATATATATATATAAAACAAATAACCTCGCTTGCTCAGTCTGTACGGGGATACCAGACCTCTGGTGTTTTTCACGTGGACCTCACTAGAGCTCGGTCTGTACTGTCAACACCTCGGTCTGATATTAATGATCCACCAAGACACAATAAGTATGTTATGTTAACTACAACAACAGGTCTTTCATTATGAGTGACTCAGGTTACAGAGGTGTGGCTGTGACATGATCATTTCAGAAAAGCCGTGTATTAATCGTCCAGATTAAAACGCCAAACATCATTTTGGCCACCAAAAATGCCATTTCTGTGTAGATGAAATGCCAGTCCGATACGCCTAAACCATTTTCCATGTGTATGGGGGCCTGAGAAGCACCTCAGACAGTTTCAGTTAATGTTTTGTTAGATGGCTAGATTAGTTCAATGCATTATCAACATCCTTGGGGTCCAGAAACTTTCATATTGTTGGCTCGGCAAATCCCATAGACCCCCGAGGGTTACAAGTTCATTGTTAAAGACTGAGGAAATGGAATTGGACTTGTATCAGCATCAACAGACCCTGAAGGTTCCAGTACTGTTATCACATCAGACATGAAAAAAGTGGTATTGTGCCATTGATATTAAGTACAGCTAAAATCTAAATTGAAGCTGCTGGGTGCATGTGATGTACAATTGACATACATTGGGCAGGAGGCAGAATGCACCCAGCACATTCAATTTTAAATATGTGTCAATCTAAATATTACAAGGTGCTGGACACATTCTCACTCCCCCCAATTCAGGTCATCACTATGGTGACTGAGTGAAGAAAAATGCCTAAAAGCAGGGGATGCAGGAAGAGGGCCTCACACATTGAGCCAACTTGTGCTCTTTATGTCATCCTGTTCTCTGTTGGATATTTTTACAAAGAAAATAAGGTTTTATGACAGGCTCATGCATCATTTCCAATGATTGGAGAAGATTAAAGACTTCTTTGGAAAGGCACTCGCCTTTCATGGCAATAACATGGCCAAACATGGCAATATTCTCTCGTGAAAACCTTACACAGAAACAGAGAAAACTGTGTGTTCTGCATTATTACTTGTGAAATGAAGGAAATTAATTGAATTATATTCATGTCATAAGGGTAATTGTTTCTGAGTCAATAACTGTTTCCGACAGTGAAGCAGACAAGCTGAAAGACACAAACAAGCTTCCAGCTGGAGACGTATATACACAACTTCACAGTGTCATGCAAACTGCAAGCAGCAGCAATTAAGCACATAGTATTATACAGTATTAGAAATGCAGAGCCCACAAAGTGCTGCTATACACGGGTTTCTATTTTAAAGGCAAAGCAAACACAAATGGGATCACGGTTATTAAAGAAAATACACTAATTAACACCATTAAAGTATATGTTCAGTTTGTTTTGCAATCACCATTCTATTAATTAATTTGTCAACAAGCAAGTTACTGAGTGATCTACTCACATTTGGCAATCACTTCACTGGAGATAAATCCTTTTGTGATTAACCTGTTTTGAAACTGTTGTTTAACTTGTTCAGCAACCAACTCTGCAAATGATGCTACTTTAGTGGTACAATTAGAGAAGCAACAGGGCTGGCAATAGGTTTATTTTTCCAATATGACAATTGATCCATCAGTCATAGACATTAGCTTTGATCTCAAACTAAAGGCTCATTTATGCTCAAAGTTAAATATGGATCTGGGCAGAGCCTTCTCTCCGCACTCTGCATTATTTTGCTCACAATTCTGTCTATTTTTGTTTTTTTTTTTTGTTTTTTTTTTTTTTGGAAAACATGGGTATGGATGAAACAGAGCAATATCACTGGCAATCACGCGGGCAGTGTTGCCAAAATTCAAGCAAGACACAATCTGCAGCAAAAGGAAATGTTGAAGACCATTAACAAAGGCAGAATATTATATGTACAAATTTGCCATGAAGTATGGTCAATAATGCAGAAGAAGTTGTAACAGTTTATTTTGTGGGCAAAACATTATTACGAGGTCTTTGTTCATCATCATGTTTGATGTTGTCAGAAACTTTCAAGAGGGTCTGCAGTGCACTCTACTGGATGCTATACAGTGGTCCCTCGCTATAACGTGGTTCACCTTCCGCGGCCTCGCAGTTTTGCGGATTTTTTTAAGTCCAATTTTGCATGCTTTTTTTTTTTTTTTTTTTACAGCGCATTGTGTTCTGCGTCCTCATCAAGCAGGCCGGTCGCAGCACCGCGAAGGGAGAGTACGCGCATTGTGTTCTGCGTGTCTGTTTATAAGAATCTTCTCACCCAGAAGAAAAAAGAGCGCCAACAACTACCCATTACTGTGTTCTTCACTCGGAAAAAGACACCTGCACCGAGGTATGACTCGGTGGAAAAAGACGCCACAGCGGCGCGGCGCCAGGATGAAGAGGCGCAATCAGAGGAACTGTGAAATACTGGTCAGTCACTATTAATAATTTATGTGTCCAACGTCATAGGTTGATCGTTAAAAATACATTTGTTAATTCTAAAAGCCCTCATAATTATTTGTAGGAAAATGTTCTATTTTTATTTCTCACAAAAATATTTGAGCCTGAAAACAGGTTGGTCTTATTTTTCTACTAAGGTCTGAACTTTGAGAGTGTTTACACACGAGAGAAAAGTGAGAAAATGTTAATGCCTGTTTGACAAAAGTGTATAAAGTGTGTAGTGAGGGGTTTTACAGCCTTAAAACATCTATAATAATTGTAACAATAACGCTGACTACTTCGCGGATTTCGCTTATTGCGGGCTATTTTTAGAACGTAACTCCCGCGATAAACGAGGGACCACTGTACTTAACATCAGTACCAATAAAAAGTACACATGGAAATATGTGGGGAGTGAAGGTTACACCTAACGTAGCATAAATAAACCTTACAAGAGTTACTGACAAGATTTTGAATGGGACCTTAAGCACTCAGTGCAATGTTAATTTATGTATGTATTTTATGTACAACATAAAAAAAACATGAACACTTACTGTTAGCCAAACCAGCTAACAAACAGGGTTTTCTCAAACATTACTGAACAGGTAGCAACAAAGGCAGACATTGAATCTTCAGGGTAACTCTTCAGGGAAAGGCATTCCTGTCTTGTCTGTTACATGCATTGCAGAATAGAGCAGACAGCCAAGTGGGATAGATGTTGGGCTACCAACAGTGGTGGGCACACTTCCGATAATCCGATAACACATAATTATCAAAGATAATGTTTTCATTATCGGATTATCTATTTAGATAACTTTAAAAACCATTATCGGACAATTATCTTACGATGAATTGTCAGCCGATAACTTTTAGACCGATAACGTAGCAAATGAAGCTGAACAGCAGCAAGCATTTTTAAAATTTTAAATCAGTTGAGACCTACCTGTTGAAAGTTTCTTAAGAGATATATTGTTCTATCCTCTGCAAACAGATGCGAGCTAGTTTCAGGAGAAACCACTCTACCCTCTGCAGACAAAGGAGAATTGGTGACCAAAAAAATATAATCATTTCCTTTAACACCATACTGATATGCTGGCAATATCACCCTAGTCATCCAGAGGCATACATTTTTAATTTATGGTTCAAATTTTAACCAAACTAATTTTGGACAAGTTATTTAAAATTACTGTCATGCCTGAAGTTTTATGAAGTGAAAACATCAGATATATGTTTTAGTTTTAAAGTAATGTGCTAATTTTTAAGGTTTTGTGAGCACATTCTCTGCCCATCAGTGCATTATAGGTAATCTCAGTACGTTCACGACAGGACAAATGCATTTCAAACACTCCACAGACAGCAGCATTAAACTCTAGTGCCTAAAACTCTCGTGAATATATTCTCTGGGTTTATAGATGTTATTGTATTTGCGTTTGTTAAATTCCACGGATCTTAAATGTAGCAGAAATGGATTATCTGGAATTTTGTTTTGGCAAGTTTCAAGGCCTCTACTGCCATCTACTGGCAGTAGTGTTCATGGCAATATTCACCCTAAGTACTAAGCGTCTGGGCACCAGTAGATGGCAGTGTTCTATTTATTTTGACCCCGGTTATATCAGATAGTTGTCATATCAACTTTTTGGCTTTGCAAATGGCTTTTTTTTTTTTTTTACAAATTAAGTTTAAAAACAAAACAACAACAACAAAACATTACAAGACAGCTCTGCGGTGTTTACACAGGCACAGTGCGAGAGGTTGGATGCTTGTAGCTCTTCAGCAGCCAGACCAGAATAATATCAAATAGGTTTGATTTTCATTCGACCATACGATCGGCGATCAGGAGGTGCTCGTGAGATGTTGAAAGCAGCTTGTTACTCCACGTACACTACACAATGCAGGACGCATGATTAACCTGAAACTCGGTCCAAAAATTTCTCACTCAAATGAAAAATCATCTGAAAAAGTGCCAAAACTCACACAGTATAAAGCTAACATTTATGTGTCAAGACAATATTGACAAGACAATACATCATAAAATGTGCGCACGGCACTAATAAGAGCGCACATCTGTCCACACTTCCAGGGCTCTGTAAAAATGCCTGTTTTTACAAATAAAAAATGGAATATTTTACAAAAGCACATTTATCTGTAAACACCAACACACGACACACGTCACATTAACGTGTTGGTTTACATAATAAATGACTAAACCAATCAATGTTTAGCAGACGCACATTTACCCAGAATCCTTTGCGATCTGTCTGTTTTTGTTACAAAACCTCAGAATTAGTGCATTATTCAACATTAAAAGATATATACTCAACAAAAATATAAATGCAACACTTTTGGTTTTGCTCCCATTTTGTATGAGATGAACTCAAAGATCTAAAACTTTTTCCACTTACACAATATCACCATTTCCCTCAAATGTTGTTCACAAACCAGTCTAAATCTGTGATAGTGAGCACTTCTCCTTTGCTGAGATAATCCATCCTACCTCACAGGTGTGCCATACCAAGATGCTGATTAGACACCATGATTAGTGCATGGGTGTGCCTTAGACTGTCCACAATAAAAGGCCACTCTGAAAGGTGCAGTTTTGTTTTATTGGGGGGGGGATACCAGTCAGTATCTGGTGTGACCACCATTTGCCTCATGCAGTGCAACACATCTCCTTCGCATAGAGTTGATCAGGTTGTCAATTGTGGCCTGTGGAATGTTGGTCCACTCCTCTTCAATGGCTGTGCGAAGTTGCTGGATATTGGCAGGAACTGGTACACGCTGTCGTATACGCCGGTCCAGAGCATCCCAAACATGCTCAATGGGTGACATGTCCAGTGAGTATGCCGGCCATGCAAGAACTGGAACATTTTCAGCTTCCAAGAATTGTGTACAGATCCTTGCAACATGGGGCCGTGCATTATCCTGCTGCAATGAGGTGATGTTCTTGGATGTATGGCACAACAATGGGCCTCAGGATCTCGTCACGGTATCTCTGTGCATTCAAAATGCCATCAATAAAATTCACCTGTGTTCTTCGTCCATAACAGATGCCTGCTTATACCATAACCCCACCACCACCATGGGCCACTCAATCCACAACACTGACATCAGAAAACCGCTCACCCACACGACGCCACACACGCTGTCTGCCATCTGCCCTGAACAGTGTGAACCGGGATTCATCCGTGAAGAGAACACCTCGCCAACGTGCCAAACGCCAGCGAATGTGAGCATTTGCCCACTCAAGTCGGTTATGACGACGAACTGGAGTCAGGTCGAGACCCCGATGAGGACGATGAGCATGCAGATTAGCTTCCCTGAGACGGTTTCTGACAGTTTGTGCAGAAATCCTTTGGTTATGCAAACCGATTGTTTCAGCAGCTGTCCGAGTGGCTGTTCTCAGATGATCTTGGAGGTGAACATGCTGGATGTGGAGGTCCTGGGCTGGTGTGGTTACACGTGGTCTGTGGTTGTGAGGCTGGTTGGATGTACTGCCAAATTCTCTGAAACGCCTTTGGAGACGGCTTATGGTAGAGAAATGAACATTCAATACACAAGCAACAACTCTGGTGGACATTCCTGCTGTCAGCATGCCAATTGCACACTCCCTCAAATCTTGCGACATCTGTGGCATTGTGCTGTGTGATAAAACTGCACCTTTCAGAATGGCCTTTTATTGTGGACAGTCTAAGGCACACCTGTGCACTAATCATGGTGTCTAATCAGCATCTTGATATGGCACACCTGTGAGGTGAGATGGATTATCTCAGCAAAGGAGAAGTGCTCACTATCACAGATTTAGACTGGTTTGTGAACAATATTTGAGGGAAATGGTGATATTGTGTATGTGGAAAAAGTTTTAGATCTTTGAGTTCATCTCATACAAAATGGGAGCAAAACCAAAAGTGTTGCGTTTATATTTTTGTTGAGTGTATGTTATATTTTAACTTTGTACAAATGACAGAATTGACATTAATGGAGTTATTCAAACAGTATTCACACAAAACCATGTCAGGATGCCTTTATTTTTCAAGACCTCCGCCTGACCGGAGCATCGTGATTGGTAGAGAGCTAGGCTTTGTGGCTGCTTTCAAGGTGCTGTAGCTGTGTAGCTTCCAAAAGGGGGCAGTATGTTCAAACATAGAAGTGCTGACTCATTATTTGGGTCTTATGTCGCTTTTTATGCTTCCAAAAGCAATTGTGGTGTTAAAACTCAAATTCAGCTTGTTAGCAGTTGCAAATGTATCAGAGACAATACTGGAATTTATCGGTTATCTGTAACTTCCGATACATTTTTGGGTGGTTCATCGGTTTATCTTTATCAAAGATAGGTTTTCAGTTATCTGATTATCTGTTATCGAAGTTAATTTTTTGGTTATCTGTGCCCACCACTGGCTACCAATCCTTAGGGCCCGGTCCCACTGGGGAGAGGATTAATTGCGCATTAATTGAGTATACAACATTCGAGCGTTTGTTGTCGTCCGCAACAAAATTGGCCAAAAATGACAAATTCCATGGTATGAATTACGGATATATTAATAATGTATCGCAAATATATAACGAACAATCACGGATGTATCACGCATGTATTGAGGACACGGATCAGACACATTGCAATTATCACAGAAGTATTACAGATGTATTTGAGAATGCATTGCACATGTGTTGCGGAAACAGCGGTTGTATTGCACATTCGCGGCATCTGCATTGCTGTCATAAAAGAAGTGAAAGTCCTCTGGAGGCTTTGAGGGCCATTCCTGTTTTCCCCTGAATCTGTATCATGAAGCAGATGAGAGGGACTCCCTCAGCATGAGATGCCAGTCCAATGCAGGTTACTTCCCCAGCATGACCAATACCCATTTATTGCTGGGTGGGCTGAGACAATGCAGAAGAAGTGCCTTGTCCAAGGACAGGACAGGTAGCATGACCAAGAGTCAGACCCAGACTGACATGTAAACATAAAGGTATGATTCCACATATTCAGACCTAGTTTCTATTATATAGATCATATATAAAAATGGAGAACATGACAGTTAAAGTGTGTCTATCACCCCTTTAGTGGCAAGCTTCAGTATAAATAATTTATTCTGCCAAACTCAGCAAAGGAAGGTTGTCAAATTTTTGAAAAAATTTACAATTTTGCATTTAGAATTCTTGCATTGTTAATAACAAAGAAAAAAAAATAGAACTTTTAAATCGTCCATGAGTCAGGATGATATCACAGCCAAAATTTGGTGAAGCCCATCTGTTACTTTTTTGTAAATTTTAGAAACAAAGACAGATCACAGTAAACACATAGCCTCTACCCTCCTCCTCCTCCTTCACCGGGTGGCAAGGGTAGTGATGTAATCCAGACACTGTATCACCACTAGACATCTTGTGCACCTGTGTAGCAGGTTGACATTTTGGCTTCGCCAGATATAAATACATGAAAAATGAAATGGATCAGTCATTACTGTAACCTTTTCCCAGATGGAATACAAAGAGAAGGTAAGGGCATCGCTCACGTGAACTTTTTCTTCAATTAAAAACAGAGCTAAATCTGAGACTATCAAAGTGTCCCCTCGCACAGATACTGGCTTACTTAAAGAAAAGTTCAAATGTACAATCTTTAGTCAGATCTTTAGTCAATGTCAAACAACAGGGAGGACACTGATTTTTTTTATTTTATTTTATTTTTTTGGATTTGAAATGCAATGCAAAGTTTGATGTGAAATTCTTGTTACTTCAGTCCAGACAACAATCCTTATGTTTAATGAAATTTACACAGAGTTGGCATTAAATGCACGTTAAATTCACAAAGAACACAGATCAAAGGTGCAGGGTTTACAGGAAACCATCATCGAATATGTGGCTTATCATATACTCGCAGCACATTGACGTGTGCTTATCGAACACACGCAGAAACATGTGCTTGGGCTGGGGCTCAAACACACCCCGAAATGTTCAGCTTTCTGATATACTGTATTCAGGCTTATCCATCTCTCCAGACTGTCTCCTACCCAGTTAACAAGATGAAAATAATATGGCGAGAGAAGATACAAGCAGCTCCTGACAGACACCGTACTGATTGTGTGTTCTCAACATAGCCCCTATCACCTGTGCAAATCATGTAATCATGGGAGTATTGTGCACCGCCAAGCATTTGTCGGCCTTTTTTTTTTTTTTGAAAGGATGGAACATTTGAGTAGGCAGTTGCAATCATGTAACATTCAAAATGCCTCAGTTGCATTGTAATACAACATGATGGTTGCAGATTGCTACATGTGATCAATGTAATAGGTGTTTGGTAAAATTCTATCCAAAACCATTTTGAGGTTTGCTGATGATGCTCTCTTCAAAGGGTGATATTACACAACACAAGCCAAAATACAGCAGGTGACTGGGGTTTCATTTATGATGTGTACACATAAAACACAATAGGTGTGCATTTTTCCAAAAAACAAATGAGAATTTGTAAAGGACAAACATGCACATGCTATGTATATAAGCAGTAAATCTGATCGCCCTTACAGTGGCACAACCACACTGTAATGCTACCCCAAAACCAGCACAAATCCCTTTGTGCATATAAGCATGGAGTCTGCGACTGCTCCAGGTGCAAACGGTGCTGAAATTATATCCACAAATGGACCATTTCTGCATTAAATGTTTGTGTGTGTGTGTGTGTGTGTGTGTGTGTGTGTGTGGACTAATTTATGCCTGTAGAGCAGCATAAATATAGTGTAACTGAAGGAAAACCAGCATAAAACTCAGGGAAAAAAACATACTTGAAAATCTTTGAAATTCTATTGCCAAACTGACAATTTGTACATCAAATATGTCAAGGAGAGGTCCAGTGATGGGTGAGGGTGGGGACTGTAGCATTTTGCTCATGTTTGAGATGTAGTAACTGGGGTGTGAGATGTCAGAATAAATCAATATTACATGCACCTAGAGGCCATATTTTACTAAAATTGGCACACAAGATACAATTTGTTATCACATTTTGATTTGTTTGTGTGCAGGAGATTCCCTTTTGGCTTCGCCCATGTTTCACTCTGGTTTCCTATGGTAAATCCAAGGTGGATCTGCATGTTGAATTGGCACATTTTGCACTGGATGCCCTTCCTGACACAACTGCAGATTACATGGATAATGGGAAAGGGTGGCATTGAACCAGGACCCTTCTGCACACCTTAAAACACTTGCCTGTTGTGCTGGATGAACTTCATGTGCATGATTTAATCAAAACAGTGCTCAATGTAGTAAAACATGGCAGAGATAAAAATATAATTTTCTTTTCTCTCCATGGACACTCCAGAGCTCTGACAGCAGCAAATGTAACACATTTCCTTATCTTCCTCAAATTCAGTCCATGTCAGATGCACTTCTCTTTGCTGATTGTTTAATTGCCATATCTTATGACTTGCGGTCAGAACAGTGTTTTTATTCAGAGTGTGGGTCAACATCCACTCATGGCCACAGCTGGGCATGGACAACAGGGTTGTACATATGATGTCACTGTGCACACAAACAAATATACATCCATATTCAACCTTTGTGCATGCACAGTTTTAGAAATAAGACCCCAGGTGTTTGAAAGAAGCAAGTCCTCGAGGCCCCTGAGGTTCACTGGTGCTTCTTCTTATCCCTGAAATTCTGCAGTGTCAAGTGGATAAAGCTGACCTCCAACTGCTGTTGTTTGCACCTGATTTGCAAAAAATTAGGAAATCTTTATTTATTTATTTATTACAACAGCCGTCATAATTCTTGTTTCATGCTATTGTATACTGACGATAGCCGGTTAATGCTGACTACACCCAAATACAGACACAACCAGAGATGGGTAATTGTGGCTTCAGTGCGTAAAAGTACTACCACACATTTTTTTCCATCCACCCACTAAACAACTGATTCTAATTAGTTAAATTCTTCAGGCAACTAGATAAGATAAGATAAGATCAATTTTATTTATTCACAGTAAATTTTGCAGAGTAAATTATACTCTGCAGGGATAACATTTGGTCCGAGTCCAAACAGAGTAATTTACACTCTATTAGTGAATGAAATCAGCTCTACTGTCTTGTCAAATCAGGTTTTCTACTCCAATAAGAGTCATTCACAGCATGATGGAGTTGATTTAGCACTGTGATAGAGTATATTTAACTCTATTTGGACTGGGACCAAATATTATACTGGTAGAGTACATTTTACTCTGCAAAATTTACTGTGTTCTGAAGGAAATTATTTTGCCAGACTGCAGAAACAGTAAACAGTGAGCATTTTTTTTACAATAAGTACAACAAATTTATGCAAAATGACTGGAAGACATTTGCACAAGATGTTTCACAATATTGCACATAACTCTGAATAACTGTGTTATGTATTCATATTGCAGAAGGAGGACTTATACAGTCTGATTGCTACAGGAAGGAAAGACCTCCTGTGGCATTTTGTGGTGCACCTCAGTGGTCTCAGTCTATGGCTGAAGGTGCTCTGACAGATGAGGTAATCTGTGAAATCACCTGATTTTGATTTCCCCATGAGAAGGACTATATGGTTGGCCTTTTACTCACTAAAACTGGGATTAGCCATCTCTTGAGATGGCCCATGACACAGCTGCTTGTGAGCATGCACACAAAGTGCATTAATATAGTCTATGTGTAAACCTCTGTGGTGGTTATTACTGCACTTTTCCATAATGGTAAAATGTTAGCATCTCAAGACTCATGATCACTGAATGTTGCACACACATGTCCATGTCATCTGGTTTTGCCTCATCAACATCATGAATGATATCTGAGGTTTTGGCAGAGCCGTTAGCGAAGTGGTGGGGATCTCTCATTGTTCTCCTCACAGAGTGGTACACCTCATGCAGCAATGGGCCTCACAGTGCCTTACATGACATGGAGCCATACTCTACCCCCGCTCAACGCCACAGCAAACCGAGCACACGTGCTCACTGCCAACTTCAAAGAAACTGTTCACTGTTTGCTCCAAAACAGAAAACTATCGGTACTGTATTGTAATTTTATCTTAAACTGTAGTCTGGCATTAAAGTAACTTAGTAGCCAAATCCACATTCAAGCAAAAATGATTTATTTTTAAAGATGCACAAATTAAAACAAACAAACAACAACACAGCTACCTGCAAAAATAAAGTAAAAGATGAATGTTTTCCTGACTGATTAAATGAAAACAGTATTCACATTTTGTAGCTCCAATTGCTCACAGTGTTCCACAATGCCACTTTTATCACACATTACACCCAGTTTCAGGCCCCCATTTGCTATGTGATTATTATTTGGTTGATTTATTTATGTATTTGTTTATTTATATTTTGTGAAGAAAAAAACAAACATTAAAAACACAGTTTGTCAAATATTAACAATGACAGGTGGGCTTAACAGCATATGACTCCTCCTGGGTGGGATGTCAGTCTATTGCAGGTTATGTTGTCAGCCAAGGCCATTACCCATTTATAGCTGGGTGGACTAAGACAGTGTAGTTGAAATGTCTTGTCCAGCAATACAGACAGACAATGTCAACAGGAATCAAAGCCAGGTCTACATATTGCAAACCCAACTCTTCACCTCTAATGACCTACCTGCTCTACAGATAAAGGAAAATTAAGTATAAAACAACAAAAAAAAAACTTATTTTCATACAGCCGTATATATATATATATATATATATATATATCCATCCATCAATCCATCCATTTTTTTCCGCTTTATCCGGAGTCGGGTCGCGGGGTAGCAGCTCAAGCAAAGCCGCCCAGACCTCCCGGTCCGTGTTGGAAACCATTCGGAAGATTCAGACGGCTTTCGGTGGCTTTTCAGTCAAGTGAATATCCGAGAAACTGTGTAACAGCTGGGCATGCCACAACATGTCCTGTGAGACTTCCAACATGGAGGTGTTTGTTGTGCGCCATGAGCGGCTCCGTCCCGATGCATGAATTCCTCCGCACGTCTTTCATTACAAAGTCTCCTGGAACAGTGGAATTGCCGTAAAAGTGCTGATGTCTACATTTTCTGCGATTTCTCTGGTAGTCACACGACGTCTCGGATCAACACAGCCTTCACTTTGGAAATGATCTGGTTGTTTCGGCCTGTCGATGGCCGCTCGAAGCGCGGTGCGCCCTCAGCCGCTGTGGGACGTCTTTAATCCGGTTGTAATCCTCCTTAATCTGTGTGACGCCGATAGAATCTTCACCGAAAGCCATCTGAATTTTCCGAATGGCTTCCACCTGGCTGTCTCACACAGTTTCTGAAAAAATTTTCATGGAGCAAAGTGGCAGTCGCTCAGCCATTTCCCTGACAATGAAAATCTGATGAGAGGGTGGACCAGTGCTCACTCAAAGCCTGCCCACAGGCGAATGACGCAACCGACAGGTGTGAAAAAACTCAGGGTTCAAGCTTGGCTGATGCAATCACATGTGATTCAAATCCATATAGTTTTTGAAAAAAATAAAAAGGCTTCAGGTCACATGTTGTTTTTGTTCCACTTGGGATTTTATAGGTGCAGACCAAATTTTAACTCAAATAGATAAGATTTAGAGGTCCCCCAGAGTGACACATTTTCCTGTCCCTCCGCTGGCAAGGCAACGTCACCCTAACGGGAGAAGAGTCTGATGCCATTATTGTTCTTTAACATGTACATGTGATGGCTTCTAATTGCAAAAAGTGGTGGTTGATTGGTCACTCAGAGGAGAACGTTACTGGAATTAATAAATTACTACATTGCTTCTTTGGAGAAAATTGTTGTATTGTGGGGGACCCCTAAACAATATCCGATTATAATAAAATTTGGCACAGATCTTATATATATATATATATATATATATATATATATATATATATATATATATATATATATATATATATATATATGTGTGTGTGTGTAGTGAGAGAGAGAGAGAGAGAGCTGGATCAGCGATAAATTGAGTTGGCAACACTATGGACTAACACAGTGTTTCAAATAATTTTTTAAATACATGGCTGAAAACAGTGCATACAACGATTGCAGTTGCAGAGGGTCTATGTTTGAACTGAAGTGGAAGCTGGAAGTCTGTCTGACTAGAGGATGCCCTGCAGTGCAGTGTGCAGCCATGGAAATATCAATGCATGGAGGGGAAAGAAGCAGTAAGAGATTTAAAAAAAAAAAAAAAACCCTCTCCAGCTGTGCCTCAGAATCTCTCTACAGTCTAAACGAAACCCAATAGCCTTGGCAGATCTGTTTCATCACCAGTGGGCTGCTGTGTAAGTTCAGGGTCAAGTCAAACACAGCCAGGGCAGTTTTCAACACATCTGAATTATAAATTAAAAAACAAACACCTTAAAACAAGCAGGAGCTTTACGCCGGATGCCCTTCCTGACTAACCAGGCACCCACACTGCTTAGCTACTGAGATATGATGGGATCAGGCTGACACAGAGCACACAAATTGTTCTTAAAATATGAAGTACAGCTTGACATTTTAGCCTTTCTTTTCTTTTCTATTTTCAAAATGTAGCACATCCAAAACATTAACAGATGTGTCCAAACCACTTCTAATTATCACTCAGATGCCAAGTTTATGCCCTGAGAGAAGTGATTTTTTTGTGAAGATTGTGATTTTAATTTAAAAAAGCAAAACAAAACAAAAATTATGAGAAAATGTAATAAAATTTCACTTATTGGATAGTTTAAACAAAATGTTTTCATACAAGGAAATTTAAACAAACAAACAAAAAACATGTTAAATATACCAATTATAAACTTTAACAGTAGGAAAAATTGAGAAAATAATTTCATTGAAGAAAACAGATCAAATTGTGGCTCAAGTTTGCCATGTGGCTTCCGGCAAAGTGTAGTTAAAACTCCACTTCTTTTTGAAGAAATTCCTTCTCTGTGCCATGCCGTTACGAAGCTGTGATGCAACAGAGGAAAAGTCGCACTATGTATATTTTTTCCCATTACAACTACAGAAGAATATATGTCTTCCAGAGTTGACATGGGTGTCTTTGTGGCTTCCCTCAGTATCTCCATCATGCACAGTTACTCATAATGTTCACAGCAATCTCAGCTTTGAGAACGTGTGACACATAGTTGCCTAGAACACAATGGAAATATTTTTGTCTCTAAATCTGAAAAAAAAAGTAATGCTGTTTTTTGAAAATTCTTCAAATGTTTATTTCAAGAGTCAATCAACTTTATTGATCCCTAAAAGGGCAATTCATATCATGCCCAATTACCTCAGACAAAAAAATCCATCAATTAATCCACAATTATTACTAGTTGAACGTAATAATGGCACACATCAGAATTAAAACACCGCACATATACATTTGATTGTTTATGGACGTAAACTTTAAGACAGTCCATCATCTGAATTGAGTCAATGTGAGTGTAGGGTGGCCACAGCAGTCTCCTGCACAGAGAGGTGAAGAGGTGAAGGCCGCTGCTGCTCAGACCCACGTGGCATCTGGGGGGGGGGATGGCAGGGCGGAGGCAAGAGTGGGTGGTGGGTGGTGGTGGTGGTGGGGGGGTATGGGGGCGTGCGTCATGTGAGCAGATGAGATGAGTTTGTATCAGTCAGATGAGTTTGTATCAGTTTCAGTGTGTGTATAATGTCTGGAGTTGCCTTGACAACAGCAGAGTGTAGGGGAGGGCAGAAGATAAGAAAGGCAGCCAAATGGTTCACCAAGGCCATAGAAATTCTTCTGGAGGACAACAGTGGGGAATTTTGACTTTTGGAGGCTGTTAAGCCTGCCATGTTTAGGGTTGAGCAGAGAAACACATTTGCAGCTCCTCTGACAGATCAAATCCAATTTATGAGTATTCCCTGGTCTCCGACATCTTCCTTTGCAAGGCATACATTTGCTCCAAGATGTTGTTCAGCTTACGTCTGAGTTCAAGGGTTAACAAAGTCTGACACTGTATCGCGTTGCCCAACTCTTTAATCATGATGGACAGATGAGGGGTCATGGTTCTGGTAGCAGCCGTCTTTCCAATTCTCCGGTAAGTCAGGGCAGCACATAAACCAATAAACACCAGCCCTCCCACAATAAAACCAAATATAAATAAATCTTCGACATCCTCCACAGAGAGTGGTACCAAGCACACACGCAACACACCACTTGTCCCAGGCGTGAGAACAGAGCCCGCAGGGTAGGTTCCATCTAGGCATGCAGGGTCCCCCAGCCCTGATTTCCTTGTTGAAAAAATGGTGTCAATAGCGTTCAGAGACCAGCTGATCAATTCCATGGTTAATCCAAATGTAGTTCGAAGAATTCACAGTCTGGTGAAGTTGGGACTTTTGAAGGTTGGAGCAGAGCTAGAAAAGCACAGAGGGAGAGGAGAGAGGAGGAGATGCAACTGCCCTCACCGGATTCCCAAGCTGATTTATACACCCTTATTAATGTGGATTAACTGTTTCTTTGCCAACAAAGGTTTAACAAAGTTGTATAATATATGAAGGGACTTGTATATAATGTAAAATGAAATCACTCAATTTTTTTTCAGTTACATGTTTTCTATCTTCATTCTATGGAGACATGTCAACAAAATTCATCACTGGATGAAAACTGGAAAACAATAATAACAAATAAAAATAAAAATTCCCCTTTGATTTGTTGCATTGGGGAATGGTGGCACTTGTAGATCTCGGTGGGGGGGGGGGGGGGGTATAGCTCATCCAAATGTTTTTTGTTTTTTTTATGATGTATGTGTTGTTTATAGGACTAAATAAAAAAAAAAGTAAAAATGCATTTTCAGTCTGAGAGAACTGACAACAAACCATTGTACCTGCTGGCTCTGGAAAACGCCTTTGATCGAGTACCTCATAAAAATCTGTGGAAAGTACTACCAGACCAATATTATGGAATTCCAAAGAAATTGCAAAGAAACATTCTTTCAATGTTCAAGGTGTGTGTGTGTCACATTAATGAAGAATGAATTGTGGTTCAATGTCTCATCTGGTGTCAGGCAGGGAAGTGTTCTCTCCCCTTTGCTGTTTATAATATACACGGACAGCATTTTACATAGGGTGGACAGTATGGACTCAACAGGGATCTGTGCTGAAAAGCCTACAGCCATTGTAGAATTTTCAGTGACACTTCAGTTCCTACGGGAGAATTGAATAGAGAATTGACAAGAGGAAAAAAAATGAAAGTTAATGTTGAAAAATGTGAATTACTTGAACTCTTGAGAATGCAAACACAATTGGGAGATAACATAATTCTGGAACATAAGTCAAGAAAGTTGAAGAATGAAGACAGGAGTGCAGATAAATGCTGATGGTTGAATGATCATGAGTTGAATGCTAGATTACAAAATGTACAAGTTCTTTATCCCCTCCTGAAAAATGAGAAAAGAATAGAAGTGAAAATACTAATGCACATGACAATTTTAAGACAGATTCTTTTCTAAGGTGCTGAGGTGTGGACATGACAAAGAAGACTGACTCCAAGGTCAAAGACTTGACTGGATACCTAACGGTAGATGACAAGAGGAAAGACCTAGAAAAAGATGGATGGATAACATCAAATAGTCCTTTGCTTTTAAGAGAATCCTCTTTGATGACCACTGAAAGTCTGAAATTGTATGACGATTGCAAAAGATGGAAGGCCTTTGTACTAGACACTCCAATTTTGGCCTAAACAGGAGTTGGTGAGAAGTGAGATGGCCTTTTTTTAGCATTTAAGAGGGTTTAGTTGCAGTGCGAATCAATTTGACTCTTGCACAGAGCAATGGAGTGATCAGAATGAGCCTGTTGAAGTGGCAAGCAGAGATAGAGTGAGAGTGAGAGAAACAGACCCATGTGACCTCCAGACTCCAGGATGGCTGTGAGATAAAAATCACCTACACCAGCCAACATCAAGTGGCCATTTAAGGAACTGCAATTTTTTCTTATTCCTGTTGTGCCTTTAGATGGCTGGATTTACCACTTGGTTTGTTACAGCCCAGTCTCACGTTTTTTTGTTTTTTGTTTGTTTGTTTTTTTTCATGCTCCCGTCATGAAATGAGTCAAATTTTTGTGACTTTTTTTTTAACTCATTATTACTAACACTACTCCTACCCCCAATCGTAACCTCAACCATAACCTAACCCTACTCCTTCCCTCCACCCTAACCATAACCACCCCGACCTCCCCGCTTCACTTTTAATTTCATGCAGCCATCACGGAATGAATTAGAAGGAATTTGTGCTGTCGTGACCAGTGATGCCGGTAACGCGTTACTTAGTAACGTGTTACTCTAATCTGACCACTTTTTTTAGTAACGAGTAATCTAACGCGTTAATCTTTCCAAATCAGTAATCAGATTAAAGTTACTTCTCCAAGTCACTGTGCGTTACTATTATTTTTGCATTTTGGGTCGATAGCAGCATTAAACTTGGTCCATGGGCAGGAGGTCGGGGTTCGACGGAACTGCCCACTTTAAGCGAGCTGTGAGCTTTTCATCCGCGGTTTTCTGCAGCAGCTTGTCCTCACCTCTTAAAGCACAGTGACAGCAGCACACCTGCACTGAGCTTTACAAAGACATTTTTTATGCTTTTTCCTCCTTTATTTAGAATTCTGAGCTGAGCCGCTCCGTATCTGGTCGTTAAAAACAGCTGATCCTCCGCGACGTGTCAACAACTAACATTATTTTCCACTCAAATGCACCTAAACTCTCTTTCTGAGGACCACATGATGTGAAAACGCAATAAAACTTTCTTACCTGTAAATCTGGTCATGTTTTCTGCATAAATAAATGTTATCCATTCTTTGTGCTCAAACGCCAAAGCAGGGGTGAATCCAGATTGAATGGGGGTGTGGGGCAGGGATGACCCCCCCCCACAACACCCCTAGATTAAAGGTCCAGTTTTGAAGCTTTTTTTACTACAACTACTAATACTACTTATAATAATAATAATTTCGACAAGTAAAATGTTTAGAGAGAATTTAAATGTTAGAAAAATGTTAGAAATCAATCAACCAATCAATCAATTTTTTTATATAGCGCCAAATCACAACAAACAGTTGCCCCAAGGCGCTTTATATTGTAAGGCAAGGCCATACAATAATTATGTAAAACCCCAACAGTCAAAACGACCCCCTGTGAGCAAGCACTTGGCTACAGTGGGAAGGAAAAACTCCCTTTTAACAGGAAAAAACCTCCAGCAGAACCAGGCTCAGGGAGGGGCAGTCTTCTGCTGGGACTGGTTGGGGCTGAGGGAGAGAACCAGGAAAAAGACATGCTGTGGAGGGGAGCAGAGATCGATCACTAATGATTAAATGCAGAGTGGTGCATACAGAGCAAAAAGAGAAAGAAACACTCAGTGCATCATGGGAACCCCCCAGCAGTCTACGTCTATAGCAGCATAACTAAGAGATGGTTCAGGGTCACCTGATCCAGCCCTAACTATAAGCTTTAGCAAAAAGGAAAGTTTTAAGCCTAATCTTAAAAGTAGAGAGGGTGTCTGTCTCCCTGATCTGAATTGGGAGCTGGTTCCACAGGAGAGGAGCCTGAAAGCTGAAGGCTCTGCCTCCCATTCTACTCTTACAAACCCTAGGAACTACAAGTAAGCCTGCAGTCTGAGAGCGAAGCGCTTTATTGGGGTGATATGGTACTACGAGGTCCCTAAGATAAGATGGGACCTGATTATTCAAAACCTTATAAGTAAGAAGAAGAATTTTAAATTCTATTCTAGAATTAACAGGAAGCCAATGAAGAGAGGCCAATATGGGTGAGATATGCCCTCTCCTTCTAGTCCCCGTCAGTACTCTAGCTGCAGCATTTTGAATTAACTGAAGGCTTTTTAGGGAACTTTTAGGACAACCTGATAATAATGAATTACAATAGTCCAGCCTAGAGGAAATAAATGCATGAATTAGTTTTTCAGCATCACTCTGAGACAAGACCTTTCTGATTTTAGAGATATTGCGTAAATGCAAAAAAGCAGTCCTACATATTTGTTTAATATGCGCTTTGAATGACATATCCTGATCAAAATGACTCCAAGATTTCTCACAGTATTACTAGAGGTCAGGGTAATGCCATCCACAGTAAGGATCTGGTTAGACACCATGTTTCTAAGATTTGTGGGGCCAAGTACAATAACTTCAGTTTTATCTGAGTTTAAAAGCAGGAAATTAGAGGTCATCCATGTCTTTATGTCTGTAAGACAATCCTGCAGTTTAGCTAATTGGTGTGTGTCCTCTGGCTTCATGGATAGATAAAGCTGGGTATCATCTGCGTAACAATGAAAATTTAAGCAATACCGTCTAATAATACTGCCTAAGGGAAGCATGTATAAAGTGAATAAAATTGGTCCTAGCACAGAACCTTGTGGAACTCCATAATTAACTTTAGTCTGTGAAGAAGATTCCCCATTTACATGAACAAATTGTAATCTATTAGACAAATATGATTCAAACCACCGCAGCGCAGTGCCTTTAATACCTATGGCATGCTCTAATCTCTGTAATAAAATTTTATGGTCAACAGTATCAAAAGCAGCACTGAGGTCTAACAGAACAAGCACAGAGATGAGTCCACTGTCCGAGGCCATAAGAAGATCATTTGTAACCTTCACTAATGCTGTTTCTGTACTATGATGAATTCTAAAACCTGACTGAAACTCTTGAAATAGACCATTCCTCTGCAGATGGTCAGTTAGCTGTTTTACAACTACCCTTTCAAGAATTTTTGAGAGAAAAGGAAGGTTGGAGATTGGCCTATAATTAGCTAAGATAGCTGGGTCAAGTGATGGCTTTTTAAGTAATGGTTTAATTACTGCCACCTTAAAAGCCTGTGGTACATAGCCAACTAACAAAGATAGATTGATCATATTTAAGATCGAAGCATTAAATAGTGGTAGGGCTTCCTTGAGCAGCCTGGTAGGAATGGGGTCTAATAAACATGTTGATGGTTTGGATGAAGTAACTAATGAAAATAACTCAGACAGAACAATCGGAGAGAAAGAGTCTAACCAAATACCGGCATCACTGAAAGCAGCCAAAGATAACGATACGTCTTTGGGATGGTTATGAGTAATTTTTTCTCTAATAGTTAAAATTTTGTTAGCAAAGAAAGTCATGAAGTCATTACTAGTTAAAGTTAATGGAATACTCAGCTCAATAGAGCTCTGACTCTTTGTCAGCCTGGCTACAGTGCTGAAAAGAAACCTGGGGTTGTTCTTATTTTCTTCAATTAGTGATGAGTAGAAAGATGTCCTAGCTTTACGGAGGGCTTTTTTATAGAGCAACAGACTCTTTTTCCAGGCTAAGTGAAGATCTTCTAAATTAGTGAGACGCCATTTCCTCTCCAACTTATGGGTTATATGGGGAAATAATTTAATAGTTACATTTATAAACAATGTAGGTTCGAAATTGCTAGTTTTACTGTTACAGTGCTGTCAGCAGTTAAATATGAGATCAAGAAAGATGTCTTTATTTTACTTTTTATAAAACAAGTATTTATTTTCATTGAAGTCAAGAAAGGGTGACTATAAAGCGAGTTTTGGCAAAACAAGTATCACTGTCATGTTGAGGTGGCAGAGGGTTGTTGTTGACAGCTGGGGAAAGTAACTAAAAAGTAACTAGTAATCTAACTTAGTTACTTTTACAACTGAGTAATCAGTAAAGTAACTAAGTTAGTTTTTCAAGGAGTAATCAGTAATCAGTAATTGGATTACTTTTTCAAAGTAACTGTGGCAACACTGGTCGTGACGGAAATTAGGCGCTTTTCATCACAATATCACAAACCAATAGATGAATGTAAATTTCGTGCTGCTGAATCACGGCTTACTGTGAGACCAGGTTGTTTGTTACAATTATAGTCCTTCCAAATGCATATCTGTGAAAGTGAAAATGGGGCTTTGGTATTGTGTGTTTATAATGTATTAATTTTTCGCATTCACAACATTGTGTCCACACACGGAAACACACACACACACAAAATCAGATGCAACTGTGATGACCTGCATTCTGTGCACATTTGTGGGTCATTAAAATATTTGTTTAATCTGTTAACACTAATAAACAACAGACACAGCATCAGTGCGGCTATGCAATATCAACTGTGCTACAGAATGCTTCAATTTCCTGGCTTATGCCACAGTATAATCAGTTTAATAGTATTAGAAGGCTGCCAGTTGTTCTGACCTCGAGACAGCAGAGCCCAAAATAATTCTTGCGGCAAATAATTAGTTTTATCACACAATGACATGGGTCACCCATAAGGGCTTGATTATAACAGGAGAACAATATGAGAAAATGTGCGGTTCAGTGGAGCTCTCTAAGGGGATTGCTTCTTCATATCTTGTCAAATTCCAGATGCCATTTCATATGGCTGCAAACCAGAAACAATCCTTCCCTTACAAGCTGCTGCAGCTTCTGAGAGTCATTATGTTGAGAGCTGAAATTCCACACTGCAATGCTTTAGTCTTTAAGTGCTTTGTTTGTACCGACACTTAAAAGAAACGGATGGTCGATGCAGACAAATATCATTTCTACGTTAATTTTGTGTGCGCAATATCTCTGATTGTGGACACAACTGAAATAATGCAAAGAAAACAAAATATTAAAATATTAATGGTTTACCTCAAACTGACTGACAGTATTTGAGGTTGTATTATTCATCTTTTATTCCATTACCCGTGGAGAGCAGTTCTACTAATAGCATTGCAACAAAATGGTGTGGCAAACATGCACATTCTGCTTTTTTCACTCTGACTCCAATCTATACCGTATTGACCATATGTTGAATAATATAACCTACTATTTGTTATTCCAATTACAGTTGCTACATAATATTTTTACTTCAGCTTGATGGATTTGCACTCATTTAATGTGTGCACAGTGTACCGCCACTTAACAGACTCAGTATTTGCATTATAATGATTTAGAATGCCAATGCATTTTTAATGCTCATAAACAAGAGTTGGAAGTGTAGGTTTCTTTTTTCCCCCTGCAGAATGCATTTAGTTCACCATTTAACTGGGAATTTACTGCTATTTGCAGCCGCTCCTTGCTCCTTTATGAGAATAATCACAAAAATAAAACCCACAAAGACTTTCATTTAAGTTGAATTTCAGGAGCCTCAAAGGTGAGTCGGTTCAAATTAACCTGATTTCAGTCATAACGATGGAGCAATTGAGATATGGATCTAAGCTTGCCTTCAAGAGAATTGTTTAATTTATGGTGTGTCTCTCGACAGTGCCTAGGAGACCTGATGTTTTGATACTGATCAGCTTTTGTTAAACCTTTAGGGAACTATGCATATCAGTGGCGGTTTATAACTTTTTATTTTACTTTTTTTAATCATGGAGTTTAGAAAGACAATTCAACATTCATTCAGTAATTCAAGTCTTGCACAAAATATCCCAGGTACTGACAACAACTACTGTGAGGGAATTTATGTTAAAGAAACACAATTATATTATTTCATATTATATGTTATTATTAATGAATAATATATGCTGTTGAATGTGCTTTACATCGCCTATAAATATTGTTGCAGTCAAGTCCATAAAGGTGCTATTTCACTGGGCTGCAACAGAGTGCGAGCAGCATTCATGGGAGAAATTGCAAAATTTTGTGAAACGTGTGGGGCTTGTGTTCTCCTCACATGAGCCACTGGAAGCCACTCTCATGTCGGTTGAATTTTGAACTGTTGAAAAACTACAGAATGACTTTTTTTTTTTAATCTTAATAGTCACAGATTCCTCACAGGTGTCTCAAACCCTAATGGATCAGGCCCTTGGGCAAGGTCCTAAATCCCCTAGTTGCTCCCGGTGTGGAGTGAGCGCCTTGTATCTCAGCACCCTGGCATCGGGTGAATATGAGGCATTATTGTAAAGTGCTTTGAGCATCTAATGCAGATGGAAAAGTCAGATATAAATGCAGTCCATTTACCATGAGTCACAAAGTCCGCAACGTGAGACAACTTGTGAGGCGTTGACGATACACTTATCGTTTTATATGATTGGAGAGGAACAGAGCTTCTAGAGGCTGAGTCTAGCAACCTCCAGTCATGAATAGGGATGGGTATCGATAAGATTTTATCGATATCGATACAATTATCGATTCCCTTATCGATACCTCTCATGAATTTTTTTGTGTACTAAAAGTAGGCTTTACAGGTTTTCTGTGTCAGCGGGTCAAAGAGCTTTTTCTTATCGTGCACCCGCTCTGTGGAACGGTCTTCCTGCGACCGTGAGGCAGTCGGAGTCCATGGACATTTTTAAGTCAAGACTTAAAGCCTATTTTATTCTCTTTCTTATGAATTGTTTTTTTTTATCTGTTTTATTCTTTTCCTTCTGTTTTTAATCATGTATTTAAATTTTTTCATTTTTATTTATTTATTTTAATTTTTATGTTTTATGTTGTTTTTATGTGAGGCACCTTGAGACGGCTTTTGTTGTGATTTGGCGAGTTATGAGCTAATTGAATTGAAATTGAACATTTTATTGAGTCTTAAAGTAAATAAATATGAACTTGGTCACTGGATCCATAAACTTTGGACATAATAAACTCTACATGGTGGATCCTTGATCTCTGGACATGAATAGAAATAAAGAAAATCTGGAGTTATTGTCAAACGCATTTCGTTTCAGACATTATTGGCATGAATGTCTTTCCATACATCTGAGCTGAGCTCTTGCAGCCAGCTGTGCTGCACGTCAGGATGTAATTCATAAAGAATGCATACCGTCTCATTTTGGGAGGAAAAAAACATTTTAGTCAATTGTAGTTTCTTGTCTGTATTACAACGTTTGTAAGAGGTGTCATTTTATTTAAAGTGGCAATTCATTTTGAAGTTATTAATTCCGACTGGACTCTGTCTCGGCAGAGAACCACGCAGCGTTTGGAGCTGTGCCAACGGAACAGAGGACGACTCTCCTTTCTTGACTGCAACAAGACATGAGTCCCAGTTAGTGACTTTAATACACAAAAGTGACTCACGATATTTTAATGGCTTTGAGAGAGGTTAAGAAGCGGACTTGCCGTTTCTGAAGAGCAGCGAATCAAAGAACCAACATGCTAGTGGACTGAAGCATTGCTTCAATGGTTCATGCTTCAAAGTGGAGTCGCGCTGCAGAAACCGTTGACAGACCTGCTGCAGGGTCTATAATCAACATAGAGGAATGGCCATTTTCTTGACAAACACCCTCAAAAACAACAGCTGCTCTGAAGGACCAATAAGGGAATCGTTAAGCAAAAACACTATTGATATCTGTGGATCGAATCATTTCTTAACAATACTCGAAAAGAACCAGTTCTCGATACCCAACCCTAGTCATGAAGCTCTGTAGCCAGACCAGCTGTGACCCACCATCACTGGTGTTACCAGGCTGGGTAACACCTCCCCAGTGGCGGAGGACCTACGTGATCTGGATTTATCCTTATCCTTATCCTTTTTTTTTTTTTTTTTTTTTTGAGGACCACAATGGAAGTACGTTTAATGCTTTATTGTGTTATCCTCGGCAAATTATGGGCAGGTGGTAATTCCAGCATGTTGAGGAGCACTTCCAGGGGATCCCGGAGCCTGTACGTGTCGAGGATCGATTCCGGAGGATCCCAAACCCATGCATGTCGAGGGTGGTTTCCAGAGGATCCTGAGCCCATGCATGCTGAGGAGCACTTCCAGAGGATCCCAAGCCCGTCCATGTTGAGGACTGCTTCCAGAGGATGCCGAACCCGCGCATGTCGAGTAGCGCTTCCAGAGGATCCAAAGCCCGTCCATGTTGAGGACTGCTTTCAGAGGATCCCAAGCCTGCACATGTTGAGGAGCGCTTCCAGAGGATTCCGGAGCATGAGGAGACGTGGATCATATAAGTGAAGGATCATACACTGGTCATTCCCTGGAGGAATGGACAGTGGCTCCAGCAGGGACAATAGTGGGCTGTCACTCTCCTCGACATCATTCAGCAATTTGCTGAGTTTGCTGTTCAGACTTTTCTTTCTTTTATCTCCTCCATGGAGCCATGCTAGGCTTTTATTAAAATGTATTATTCATCTTTATTTATTTATTATTATTTTGTTATTTGTTTTATTTTAATATTATTTACAAGGCATTGCTTTCCGTGGCTACAGTCTGGGGTATGTCCAAAGCCTCTTGTCACATAATAGCAGCATAATAGCAGTCCACAGCCATTCTGAGCACTTTGTTTGCAAATGTGTCATGATTTTAGTCATGTGAGTGACTTTGACATCCATGAGAGTGCTGCATGGCATTCGTGTGCAAATCCGTCCAACTGTGAAGGTCATGCGAGTGGCATTCAACATTCCCAAGAGTGCTCCACCTTTTTCGAGTTCTACTTGCTCACTATGTATGTAGACTACTCACTATACTTGCTGTGAGTCCATGCTACCATGTCATAAGTACCAATTCAGTGAGATTTCAACTGAAATATTGATGGTGATGCAACATGCAAAAAAGTAGCACTGCGCATATATATATATATATCTTATCTTGGTGACTTCCCTCACAAGTCCTTCTTGCACAGTTATTAACTTTTAGAGAACTGCTTAACCCAAGATCCCTGATCTGTTCATCCTTGTAATGCAACACTGGTTAATTCAGTTCTTCTAACCCAAGTGAGGCTTGGGTTAGACAAGTTGGAGTCATTCATGACAGTGCACACTTGTGATCATTAACTTTTTTCTATATATCTGTAGTGAAACCATGACCATAAACTCTTGAACTGGATGAGTGGCCAAAGGGGAGGCGATTAGTAATCTCCACACTCCATGGAGAGCACTGTTAACCCCGATGGCACCAAAGCTTCTATTTGAGGGCTATGCGAAATGAAGAACGATGGAAGACTGGATAACACAGAAAGGTGTATCCCCAAAAAAGTGCTCAACACATTTCAGCCCAGTCTCACACTTCTTTCGTGATAGTGTCATGAAATGCATCACATGTTCACATTGCAGTTAAGTTTTGTTCATTATTTTTAACTATACCCCTATCCCTGACCATAACCCAAACCATAACCCCCACAACCCTCTCCTATGTCACCCCAAATTTCATAATGCCATCACATATTAATTTTGTGATATATCATGAAAATGTGATGCATTTTGTAATGGGATCACAAACTAATACATCAAATCAATTTTCATGATGCTATTATGAACTGGTGTGAGATCGGGTTGCACATCTTCCTACTTGTTAAATTACCTTGTACAGCATAACAGTCATCTCAAAATCTAAAGGGAAGAATATCAAACTAAAAGATATCAAATCAAATAATTACTTGTTTGTGTGTGTGTGTGTGTGTGTGTGTGTATGTCAAACTCCAAAGGTCAAGGAAAACAGTCAAACAAAACCACTTTTTTTGCATCTCAGCAACCAAAAAGATGATGGACAATCTAAAGGATCTATTGATCAGCAAAATATGTTTGACTGATCGGTATAAACAACTTCATGAAGTCACACAGAAGTCATATGATGAAGTCATACATAGTCAAAAACACCATTACAGACATATGAATATTTACATGTACACTGATATTGTTGCAGAGCACACAGAGCATGCGTTAGACCTCTGATGACATTTTTTTTTAAATATAATTCCATAATCAGAGGCAGTAGCAGTAGACCATGAACCTAAGAGCAGGTTCGAACTAATAAAACGACAAGATCAATAATCTATTTATAATAAATTACTAAAATGATTCCCTCCCTGAAGCAGTGCTATGCTAATAATAGTAACGAGTTACAGTATGCTAATGCTTTGTGATAATTGCACAGAGATTCTCTTCTCTGTGATTGGAATTTTCTTTTATAACCACTTCACTGAACACACCTGATATTTCCCACAACAACATGACAGCCAATGGCATTCAGGCCCTCTTACCTGTCATTTAACAGTGTGTTCATTCATCGTATGTGCTTCTGAGCACAGTTATATGTACTATACCACCCTCCCAGTGTTGTGAGAGTGTAGGAACACCTACCCACAACAGGGGGCGCAAATGAACGGACAATGGAGGAAGTCAAATAACAACACTTTACTGTTGTGAATGAGCACAACAAACACGGCAGGTCACAATAGTATGCAATGAAGTCAATTTACAGAACGTGTCATGTGGGCAGGCTCGAAGATAAGAGACGTCTGTCCAAAGTAGAACCGGAACCACACGATTTCCTCCGCCACCGAACCCCGGGAATACTGGAGCCGCCAAGTCCCGAACTCCCAGGTGGCCACTGCCTCCGCTTGTCGGATCTGGTACTGCTGGCGAGGAACAAAAACAGTTAAATGTAGGTGTGTTTATACCCAGCAACACGTATGGTGGGAAATCCACCTCCACCTCTCGTCGAAAAGTCTGCTGTCAAAAAACACAAAGCAACAATATTCTTCTGTCGAAAAGACAACTTGATTGGCTGAGCTCGTTACCTCCTAAGCATAGCGATATCTCGGCAAAGAAGTGGAGATGTCGTCCTGCTGATATACGATTGAAGATCAGATGATTGATGACAGCTGTCACAGGTAATAAGTGACAGCTGTCACCCCGGCTGCTCCTGTGAGGCGGCGGCGCCCTCTTGTGCCTGGAGCCCGCACTCCAGGCAGGGTGCCCTCTGGTGGTTGTGGGCCAGCAGTACCTCCTCTTCAGCGGCCCACACAACAGGACCCCCCCCCTCAACGGGCGCCTCCTGGCGCCCGACCAGGCTTGTCCGGGTGGCGGCGGTAGAAATCGGCCAGGAGGGCCGGGTCTAGGATGAAGCTCCTCTTCACCCAGGAGCGTTCTTCGGGTCCGTACCCCTCCCAGTCCACCAAATACTGGAAGCCCCGGCCCATCCTATGGACATCCAAGAGCCGGCGCACAGACCAAGCCGGCCCACCATCGATGAACCGGGCAGGAGGCGGTGCCGGACCCGGAGCACAGAGGGGTGAGGTGTGATGCGGTTTTATCCGGGACACATGGAAAACAGGATGGATCCGCAGTCAGGCCGGAAGCTGAAGCCGCACTGCGGCTGGACTGATGACCTTGAGTATCTTGAAGGGACCGATGTAACGGTCCTGCAGTTTAGGGGAGTCCACTTTTTTGGGGAATGTCTTTTGTCGTCAACCACACCTCCTGCCCTGGCCGATATGCAGGGGCCGGGGTCCGCCGGCGGTCTGCATGGGCTTTAGCCCTCGTCCGGGCCTTCAGCAAAGCAGAACGGGTGGCGCGCCACACCCGACGGCACTTCCGCAGGTGGGCCTGGACCGAGGGCACACCGACCTCTCCCTCGACCACCGGAAACAACGGGGGCTGGTACCCCAGACACACCTCAAAAGGGGAGAGGCCGGTGGCAGAAGACACCTGGCTGTTATGGGCATACTCGATCCAGGCCAAATGGGTACTCCAGGCCGCCGGGTGCGCGGCCGTCACGCAGCGCAGGGCCTGTTCCACCTCCTGATTGGCCAGTTCTGCCTGCCCGTTGGTCTGAGGATGATACCCGGACGAGAGACTCACCGTGGCCCCCAGTTCCCAGCAGAAGCTCCTCCAGACTTGCGAGGAGAACTGGGGACCGCGATCAGAGACAATGTCTGTTGGAATCCCATGCAACCGGACGACGTGGTGGACCAGGAGGTCTGCTGTCTCCTGGGCAGTCGGGAGCTTCGGGAGGGCCACGAAGTGGGCCGCCTTGGAGAATCGGTCCACTATCGTGAGGATGGTGGTGTTGCCCTGGGACGGCGGGAGGCCCGTGACAAAATCCAGGCCGATGTGGGACCAGGGGCGATGAGGCACAGGCAGCGGCTGGAGCAGTCCCGGTGCCCTGCGGTGGTCAGCCTTGCCCCTGGTGCAGGTGGTGCAGGCCTGGATATAATCCCGGACGTCGGCCTCCAGGGACGCCCACCAGAAGCGCTGCCGGACAACTGCCACGGTTCTTCGCACCCCCGGATGACAGGAGAACTTGGAACCGTGACAGAAGTCCAAGACTGCAGCCCTGGCCTCTGGTGGGACGTAAAGTTTGTTCTTCGGCCCGGTTCCGGGGTCTGGGCTACGTGCCAGGGCCTCCCGGACGGTCTTCTCCACGTCCCAGGTGAGGATGGCCACGATAGCGGACTCCGGGATGATAGGTTCCGGTGGATCCGACAACTCAGTTTTGACTTCGTCTTCATGCACAAGGCATCCGATCTCTGGTTCTTGGTCCCGGGGCGGTAGGTGATCCGGAAGTCAAAACGGCCGAAGAACAGTGACCAGCGGGCTTGCCTGGGGTTCAGCCGCTTGGCGGTCCTGATATACTCCAGGTTCCGGTGGTCAGTGAAAACCGTGAATGGCACGGACGTTCCCTCCAACAGATGTCTCCACTCTTCAAAAGCCTCTTTCACCGCAAGGAGTTCTCGATTGCCGACGTCATAGTTCCGTTCAGCCGGGGTCAACCTGCGGGAAAAATAGGCACACGGGTGAAGGACCTTATCGGTCTCTCCGCTCTGGGACAGCACGGCTCCTATCCCTGAGTCAGAGGCATCCACTTCAACCATGAACTGGCGGCTAGGGTCGGGCTGCACCAAAACTGGCGCAGTAGAGAACCGTCGTTTCAACTCCTTGAATGCGGCTTCGCACCGATCCGACCAGGTGAAGGGGACTTTTGGAGAGGTCGGGGCTGTCAGGGGGCTAACTACCTGACTGTAGCCCTTAATGAACCTCCTATAGAAATTAGCGAAGCCGAGGAACTGTTGCAGCTTCCTACGGCTTGTTGGTTGGGGCCAATCTCTCACCGCCGCAACCTTTGCCGGATCAGGGGCGACGGAGTTGGATGAGATTATAAACCCCAGGAAGGACAAAGACGTGCGGTGAAACTCGCACTTCTCGCCCTTCACAAACAGTCGGTTCTCTAACAACCGCTGCAGGACCTGACGTACATGCTGGACATGGGTCTCAGGATCCGGAGAAAAGATGAGAATATCGTCCAGATATACGAAGACGAATCGGTGCAGGAAGTCCCGCAAGACGTCGTTAACCAAGGCTTGGAACGTCGCGGGGGCGTTGGTGAGGCCGAATGGCATGACCAGGTACTCAAAGTGACCTAACGGGGTGTTAAATGCCGTCTTCCATTCGTCTCCCTTCCGGATCCGAACCAGGTGATACGCATTTCTAAGATCCAGCTTAGTAAAGATTTTGGCTCCATGCAGGGGGGCGAACACGGAATCTAACAATGGCAACGGGTATCGGTTGCGAACCGTAATCTCATTCAGCCCCCTGTAATCAATGCATGGACGGAGTCCGCCATCTTTCTTGCCCACAAAAAAGAAACCTGCCCCCATCGGGGAGGTGGAGTTCCGGATCAGCCCGGCAGCTAATGAGTCCCGGATGTAGGTCTCCATTGATTCGCGCTCAGGTCGTGAGAGGTTGTACAGCCTGCTGGACGGGAACTCAGCGCCTGGAACCAAATCAATGGCACAATCGTACGGACGGTGCGGGGGAAGGGTGAGTGCCAGATCCTTACTGAAGACGTCAGCAAGATCGTGGTACTCAACCGGCACTGCCGTCAGATTTGGAGGGACTTTGACCTCCTCCTTAGCCTGTGAACCGGGAGGAACCGAGGATCCTAAACACCCCCGATGGCAGGTTTCACTCCACTGAACCACCACCCCAGACGGCCAATCAATCCGGGGATTGTGCTTCAACATCCATGGGATGCCCAAAATCACGCTGGAGGTAGAAGGAGTTACAAAAAACTCAATCTCCTCCCGATGGTTTCCAGACACCACCAGAGTTACTGGTTGTGTCTTGTGTGTGAGTAAAGGGAGGAGGGTGCCATCTAGTGCCCGCACCTGCAATGGTGAAGGAAGCACCACCAGAGGGAGCCCTACCTCCCTTGCCCATCTGCTGTCTAGCAGATTCCCTTCTGACCCCGTGTCCACCAGTGCTCGGGCTTGAAGGGTTAAATCCCCGCTCAGGATTGTGACTGGGAGTCGTGTGGCAATTTGTGTGTGTCTTACTTGAATGTTTTGACCCCCCCTTAGCCCAGTCTCTAAGGGCGAGTGTTGTCGTTTTGGCCGTTTGGGGCAGTTTCTCTGTGTGTGCTCAGTTGAGCTGCAGAGAAAACACTCTCCACGGATCAGCCTCCCCATTTTGGCCCTGTGCATTTCCCTAACAACGGCAGCAGGGGGAGCTGTTGCCCCACAAAGCGCTGCGGCTGTGGAGCGTGGGGAAGGCGGCCCCTTTTCGAACCCGGAAGGGAGAGGGGCGGCGCGTATCCGGTCACGTCCTTCGCCTCGCTCCCGACGGCGTTCCTCCAACTGATTGTCTAACCGTATAACGAGATCGATAAGCCCATCTAAATCCCGCGGTTCCTCCTAAGCTACCAGCTGCCCCTTCAGAACCAACGACAGTCCGTTTATGAAGGCGGCGTGGAGCGCAACGTTATTCCAGCCAGACCTCGCAGCCGCGATGCGGAAGTCGACTGCATAAGCGGCTGGGCTCTCGCGTCCCTGTCTCATTGACAGCAGCACAGTTGAAGCGGTCTCTCCTCTGTTAGGGTGATCAAACACTGTTCTGAACTCCCCCACAAACCCAGTGTATGCTGATAACAACCGTGAGTTCTGTTCCCGGAGCGCCGTAGCCCAGGCGCGTGCTTTACCCCGAAGCAGAGCAATCACATAAGCTATCTTACTGGCATCAGTCGCGTACATGACAGGACGTTGTGCGAAGACGAGTGAACACTGCATAAGAAAGTCCGCGCACGTCTCCACACAACCCCCGTACGGCTCTGGAGGGCTTATGTATGCTTCAGGGGAAGGTGGGAGGGGTCGTTGAACGACCTGTGGAACGTCACTGTTGCACACAGGATCGGCAGGAGGGGGAGCCGCAGCAGCGCCCTGAGGGCGCGCTTCCACCTGCGCGGCGAGAGCCTCCACCCTGCGGTTAAGGAGAACGTTCTGCTCGGTCATTAGATCCAACCGAGCCGTAAAAGCGGTGAGGATTCGCTGCAACTCACCGATCATGCCTCCTGCAGACTCCTGTGCGCCCTGCTCTTCCATTGGCCGTTCAACAGCCGGTTGACGCCCCTCGGGGTCCATGACATTGGCCGAGATATCCTGTTGTGAGAGTGTAGGAACACGGACCCACAACAGGGGGCGCAAATGAACGGACAATGGAGGAAGTCAAATAACAACACTTTACTGTTGTGAATGAGCACAACAAACACAGCAGGTCACAATAGTATGCAATGAAGTCAATTTACAGAACGTGTCATGTGGGCAGGCTCGAAGATAAGAGACGTCTGTCCAAAGCAGAACCGGAACCACACGATTTCCTCTGCCACCGAACCCCGGGAATACTGGAGCCGCCAAGTCCCGAACTCCCAGGTGGCCACTGCCTCCGCTTGTCGGATCTGGTACTGCTGGCGAGGAACAAAAACAGTTAGATGTAGGTGTGTTTATACCCAGCAACACGTATGGTGGGAAATCCACCTCCACCTCTCGTCGAAAAGTCTGCTGTCAAAAAACACAAAGCAACAATATTCTTCTGTCGAAAAGACAACTTGATTGGCTGAGCTCGTTACCTCCTAAGCATAGCGATATCTCGGCAAAGAAGTGGAGATGTCGTCCTGCTGATATACGATTGAAGATCAGATGATTGGTGACAGCTGTCACAGGTAATAAGTGACAGCTGTCACCCCGGCTGCTCCTGTGAGGCGGCGGCGCCCTCTTGTGCCTGGAGCCCGCACTCCAGGCAGGGTGCCCTCTGGTGGTTGTGGGCCAGCAGTACCTCCTCTTCAGCGGCCCACACAACACCCAGTACCTGTTCCGCATCTGGGATCACTCTGGAATGTCAACAAATTATTCTTCTATCAAAGTATTCCAGATACAAAGAGGAGGATCCTGCTCAATTCTGAACCATTGCTCAAATCGTCAACAAATTTTGTGCAAATGTATTTATCTTTTTTTATAATTAGTTTGTTAACAAATAAATAAACCATAAAAACACATCCATCATAACTCTTGCAACCAATCAAAACTAAAAAACTGGATTTCAAACTGATAAATAAAATTTCTAGTTGATTCTCAAAGTATGACTCTTTGTGACAGTTTTTTGACTTCCAAGAGATTTCAGTCTGCTGCACTGAAAACACTGCACTGCAGACTGAAATGTTCATAATGATTTGCTGTGAGGAGACAGTGATGAATGGATTTCACAGGAAAAACTCAAATAAAAACAAACTCAAACACACAGACAGAAGCTTTTCATCCCAGACTTTATAACGTGCTTTTTCTAAGCTCACAAACAATGAAAGAGTGATGTTTCAGTATTTAACAATGGTATATATTGCTACAAAGGCTATTACATTGTTGTGTGTCGATGTGTTTGTCTACTTGTTTGTTTGTCAGCAAGATAACTCAAAATTACATGAAAAGGTTTGAATGAATTTTGGGGGAGAAGGACGTGTTGATCAACAATTTTTTGTTTTTTTTTAATTTTGTGTGGACTCAGAAGATGTGGATGTTGGCTTTGACCTTTGATCTGGATTCCTTTGATCTTGATATTTAATTGTTCTTTGATCTTTAATCCTAATTCATTTGATCCTGTCACTGATGACTAGTTCAGCAATCAGCAGTCATCTTCCCCTAGATCCTTATTCCCTAAATCATGCTTCCTAAGAATCAAAACTCAGTGGTTAACATCATAAATGTGTGATCAGAATGAAAGATATGTAATTGGGATCAAAGGCCTGGATTAAAGTTCAGCAATTAGGATCAAAGATCAGTGATGTGGAGAAAAGATTAAAGTTCTGTGATCAGGACCAAACGTTCATCTCAAAGACGACAGACGAAAGGTGTAACTATGTCACAGTGAAGTGGAAAGAGATAAAAAGAGAATGACAGCAGATACAAGGAGAGGATTGTTGGACCTTGAAGATGGTATGCACGCTCTGACGTCCCTTTTTACAGGCTGTGACTACCTTTGTATCTCACCATACGGAATGCAGGGGTATTGGCAGCTTTGAAGTCACACTGCTCCAGTCTTACAGTATACAACAGTCTAGTATATGAGGTGTGGGCTGGTTGATTTAGAAGGTATAGAAATGTGTCTCTGAATAGGGTGTAATAAAAGCACTGATTGGAGACCATATGAGTGGGTTAACTGGTGGAATGGAAGTGCCCAAGAAGAGAGAATTGGAAATACAATACAGTTGTGAAGACAGACAGAGGATGCATGAAACATCCACTACTTCCTCCATCAATATTCCAAGCAATATTCATCTTGGACAAGAAGCAGAAAAGCAGCACAAACATGACACACATACACTATAAAGTATGGGTAATTGAAGCCTAGCTCAGAAAACAGCAGGTGGTCAATAAAACTTATTAAATGAGGAAAGACAAACTTGCTAATCCATACCAATGTGTACATTCACTAGGCAGTGCATTTCTCTCAATGCTGGGCTTATCAAAAAACTACACCTGCTGGTTTTCTATGCAACACAATTCAATAACTCATACAAAGCACACACAATAAATGCAAGATAGTCAGACGAGTCTCTTAAGGAATTAGGGTAGCCCTAAGCCTATATCTTATCTGGTTTCAGCCCAATACACAGGGGGATGGGGCGGGTACAAAAGGAAACCAAGCAATTAATTGTCTTCTCTGCTTGGCATCTCATTTCAGCACCCCAGAAGGTCTATTACGGGAGCAAGACAGTCATTAAACCTCAACAATAATCACTGCTGAGCTTCACGCTACTTCACTGTCGCCTGTTTAACGGCACCTGGCTATGACAATTCCAGTCAAAACAAATAAAAAAAAAATGATGTGCGCGAGGCAATTTATACATTAAATAGACTGCTCATCACAATAGTTGCATGCTCTGGAGGCATGGGATTTTAGAGGTTCATACTGTCACTTTGTGTTTTAATTTACATATCAAAATGTGATTCAGATTGTCTCTTATCATTAGCCACAGAGGACAGATGAAAACATTTCTTTACGTCTTTGGAGATGGAGAGATAAGTGGGAAGACTTGCTGTCATTTAACTATAGGAAACTATGGGACATGCCATTTTTTTACTGCCATGATATACCCATTGAGCCTTTGTGTAGAGCAGTTTCACAGATTAAGAGCCAAATACAGTTATAGCTCAACTGTAAAACAATTAAATTTGTAATTTATCCTAGAGAGAGTATGTGTTAGGAACAGTGTGTTCCAGAACAGACCCTTGTGGAACTCCAGATGTCATAATAGCTGATGGAGAGAAGTATTTGCCAATATTAGCTAGAAGTTCTGTGTTTAATATGAGATTTAAGACAGCTCAGAGCCAGACTTAATTTCCAACACAATGTTTCAAGTGCTCAATGAGTAGATCATGGTCACCAGTGTCATATGCAGTACTCAACTCCATCAGGACTAAGATATATTACTTAATGCTGATTAATCATTTGGTACTAGGCTTCTTCCTAGGATCCTTGTGTACTGCTGGGATGATGTATAGCTCGTATGAGTACACCATGAAACATTGCGCCGAAGGGCAGGTGTGCACAATGCCGGTGCAACGGTTTGTGCATGCGGGAACACAGTGCAAGCAGCGGTGCAATATGTAACCACATTGCACAGCGGCTGGGAAAATAAAAAATACATGTTACCCATGGGATTCAAACCCGTGCTTTCCACAAGCACTGGTTGCCAGTCAGAAACTTTACCACTGAGCTACTATTGCCAACCTGTGAAAGGTGCAGGAAATTGCATGATATCAGGAAGGACATGGATGTATTTCAAAAAAATAAAATCACACACCATATAAAAACATTGCATTATATGTTTCACACCCCATCACACTATGTGTGGGCCCTAAAGGATGAGTATAGTTTTGCATTGTGAGGGAGCATCAGAAATGCCATGTCGGTCATGTCATGCATGATCCAGCACAGAGGTACTTCAGTGTTGAGGACCCCAGCAGCAGGAAGCAGTCAAAGACATGCTTCATGTATCACTGCACGCTGCAACCACCGCCCACATACACACTAGTGGCATTTAGCATTTAGCTAAACACTGGTGGATTTTGTTTTGCAGATGGACGATGATTTGAACAAGCTAACTGATGGCGCAAATTCTTATCTCACGCACACACACACACACACACACACACACACAAACAAATCCACTACACCATAAACCATTTGGAGACATGAAGAGCTGTTAGGATGAAAAGCTGGCCAAATTTCTGATGCAATTTATCGCTGGACTGAGAAGTACACAAAGGCCCAATCTCAATTCTCTTTTTTGTACCCCTTCCCCTTCCCCTTCCACTTGGCCCTACCCCTACCCCTATGCCTACCCCTTTAAAACAAGGGGTAAGGCAAAGAGGTATGCCTCTAGCCTTATGAATTGAGACACCCCTCTGCCTTAGGGGAAAAAAAACTGCCCGTTTCATGAATTTGACGTCATCATGTTGCATCGCTTAAAGTGCTGTCTTCACTGTTTTTCAACATGGCAACCGAAGCGCAACTTGTTGCACTAGCCTGTTTGCTCTTTTTATTTTCTCGCCTTTCTGTGTCAGTGCAAAGAAACAGAGTCGCAGATTTCTTCGACGCATCGCAATCATGTCGGAGAATTTTGTGGTATTAAATGAATGAAATGAATGAAAACTGTTTATTTCGAACATTTGATACAACAACAATTACAAGATAGATCAGTAAAGACAACAACAAAAAAGTTCCTACTGTGTACCCAACATGTCCGAAAAGGGGTAGGGTGAAGCATCAGCTTATTTATCCCTACCCCTTCTTCCCCACAACCAGTAATACCCTTTGCCACATATACACATAGATTCCTACACACCTAAACCGATATCAATATATATATATATACATATATATACACATACACATACATATATACATACACACATCAACATACATACACATATACATACACATATATACACATATACATATATACACATATATATACACAAACATAAATATACACCTACACATACCTACTTACATACAAAATACTATATAAAAAACAAAAACACCCTAACCCTCATTACCCTTCCTCCTCCCTATACCCAGAAAAAAACATATTTTTGTACCGCTGTTTGAACTGGTTCATGCTTGGACATTGCTTGAGCCCCACTCCCAATCTGTTCCACATCCTCACCCCACAGACAGAAATACAGAAACCTTTTAATGTTGTTCGTGCCCACTGATGCTTTAAATTAAATTTCCCCCTCAGACTGTAATCCCCTGATCTGTTAAAAAACATATTTTTAATATTTGCTGGAAGTAAATTGTTTATTGCTTTATACACAATTTGTACTGTTTGAAAATGAACCAAGTCTGTGAATTTTAAGAATTTGGATTGTAAAAATAGTGGATTTGTATGATCTCTATAGCCAGTATTATGAATAATTCTTATAGCTCTTTTCTGCATTACTGATAGTGATTGTGTTGTACCTTTATAAGTATTACCCCATACCTCTGCACAGTACTGTAAATATGGTAAAACCAGTGAGCAGTAAAGAATGCGGAGTGAGTTGTGGTCCAGAATATGTTTCGCTTTGTTTAGAACTGAAATGGTTCTTGACAGTTTACTTTGTATATGTTTTATATGAGTCTTCCAGTTTATCTTATCATCTATTATCACCCCCAGAAACTTATTTTCATGTACCCTTTCAATATCTACCCCCTCGACTTGTAACTGAACCTGTATGTCTGTATTACAATAGCCAAATAACATGTATTTTGTTTTACTTAAGTTTAATGATAATTTGTTTCTGTCAAACCATATTTTCAATTTTCCAATTTCTATACTGATCCTCCTCAGTAACTCCTGCAAATCCCCCCCTGAACAAAAAATGCTTGTGTCATCTGCAAATAATACTAATTTTAATATTTTGGAAACATTGACAATATCATTTATATAAATTAGAAACAGTTTTGGATCCAATACTGACCCCTGTGGGACGCCACAAGCATTGTCCAAGCATGATGATGTATATTCCCCCAACTTCACAAACTGTTTTCTGTTACTTAAGTAGCTTCTCACCCAGTGCAACACCAACCCCCTAATCCCATACTGTTCAAGTTTATTGATTAATATGTCATGATTAATTGTATCAAAAGCCTTTTTAAGGTCTATAAATATTCCAACTGAATGTAATTTGTGGTCTATGGCGTTTGTAATCTCCTCAACTGATTCTATTAATGCAAGTGATGTTGAACTATGTGCTCTGAATCCATATTGACTATCAGTAAGTAATTTATGTTTATTTATGAATTTGTCTAATCTATTATTGAATAACTTTTCTAATAATTTGGAAAATTGTGGAAGCAAAGAAACAGGTCTATAATTTGTGAAGTGGTGTCTATCCCCAGTCTTATACAGCGGCACAACCTTAGCTATTTTCATTTGATTGGGAAATTTACCGGTTTGAAATGATAAGTTACAGATGTATGTTAATGGTTCTACAATCCATTCAATGACCTGTTTTACCACCACCATATCAATTTCATTTAAATCGGTAGATGTTTTATATTTACAATTATTCACAATGTCTATAATTTCATTTCCATCCACTGCTGTGAGGAACATTGAACAGGGATTTCTTTCTATGAGATTATTATCCCAATCCTCAGGTTGGGAATCGGGAATTTTTTCTGCCAAGCTTGGTCCAATATTTACAAAAAAATTATTAAAACCGTTGACTACCTCATCCTTATTTTCCTTCTTGACATTATTATCAATGAAATACTGAGGGTAACTCTGTTTTTTATTACCATTTTTGATAATGCTATTTAATATATCCCATATTCCTTTAATATTGTTTTTGTTATTATATAATATGTAACTATAATATTCCTTCCTACATACCCGTATAATATTAGTTAATCTATTTTTGTATTTCTTATATCTATTTTCTGCCTCTTTAGTCTTTAGTTTTATGAATTCTCTATACAGTGTATTTTTCTTATTACATGCATTTCGTAACCCTTTCGTCATCCATGGTCGAGCTTGGATTTTTTGTTTTCTGTAGTCTTGTTTAATTGGACAATTTTTATCATATAATGATGTAAATATTTGTAAAAAAGTTTCATATGCACTATCAACATCACTTTCACTGTATACCTTTTCCCAGTTTTGCTCCTGTAAATCCTTCTTTAGTGTGTTCATGTTTTCCTCTGTCCGCACTCGCCTGTATTTTATTTTCTCCTCTGGCTGATTCCGCCGATGGTTTCTATTATAAACGATGAAAACTGGTAGATTATCACTAATGTCATTGATTAATAATTCACTCACAGTGTTATTCTCAATATCATTGCTGAATATATTATCAATTAAGGTGGCACTATGGGATGTAATTCTGCTTGGCCTGGTGATTTTTGGATATAAACTCATACTGTACATTATACTGATAAATTCATCTGTTATTTTATGCTTATTTGGATTGAGCAGATCAATATTTAAGTCACCACAAATGAACACAGTTTTTTGATTAGTTTTTGAGAACATTTTTCCCATACAGTCAGTGAATGTTTCAATACTAGATCCTGGTGCTCTATATATACAGCTGACTAATACATTTTTGCTTTTTTCTTCACATATTTCAATAGTTATACATTCTAATAAGTTATCAATCACAGTTGTCATATTGTCTACTATTTTATAATCCATGTTCTTATCCACATACACAGCCACTCCTCCTCCACTCTTATTTTTTTCTGTTTACACAATTAAATTCATATCCATCCAGTTCAAAATCCATTCCTTTATCTTCATTGATCCATGTTTCTGATATAGCAATTATGTTAAATATTTTTTTAAACTGACTTAAATATTCTTTAATGTTGTTAAAGTTTGCAAATAGACTTCTGCTGTTGAAATGGATTATTGATAATTTGTTATCCGTTTTAATGATCCGATTAAACTGTTCATCTGTATAATAGCAACAACTGTCATTGATATTTGAGAAGAAATTATTGTCCGGGTCTATATCGTGCTCCAAGTCCAGTACATTGTGGTCTGTGTATTTAAATGTTCTCAGTTCTACTTTTCCATGATCAGCAATCCTTTGAGTTATATCCTTCTTGTCTCCAGATGTAGATGAATAGGTAGTAGATGAATAGGTTCCTCTGGTCTGTGTCATGTTTTTCATAATAATTAGTAATCAATAATAATAATAATAATAATAACAATAATAATAACTAATCATATTACTAATTAATTAATCACTTAGTAATTAATATTAATAATACTAATAATAGTTAATAATTAATAATAGTAATAATTCATATTGTTAACTGGTTAATAATTAATTGACTGATTAGTAATTAACTAATTAATTAGTAATTAAAATAAATAAACACTTGAAATATATCAGTCTGTGTGGAATGAATGTACACATACAAGTTTCATCTTTTGAATGGAATTACTGAAATAAATCAACTTTTTCATGATATTCTAATTATATGACCAGCACCTGTATGTATGTTATGGGCTGCATCTAGTTCTGTTAACCTTATATTTCTTTTTTCAAATTCTCCCATTTTTTTGCATCCAGCACTATTTCATTTAGAAATTTCCTTGACAAATAATATCAGTCTATTAGGACATCAGGTTATGTGTTACACATATACATGTGTGTGTATATACACTCAACAAAAATATAAACGCAACACTTTTGGTTTTGCTCCCATTTTGTATGAGATGAACTCAAAGATCTAAAACTTTTTCCACATACACAATATCACCATTTCCCTCAAATATTGTTCACAAACCAGTCTAAATCTGTGATAGTGAGAACTTCTCCTTTGCTGAGATAATCCATCCCACCTCACAGGTGTGCCATATCAAGATGCTGATTAGACACCATGATTAGTGCACAGGTGTGCCTTAGACTGTCCACAATAAAAGGCCACTCTGAAAGGTGCAGTTTTGTTTTATTGGGGGGGGGGGGGATACCAGTCAGTATCTGGTGTGACCACCATTTGCCTCATGCACTGCAACACATCTCCTTCGCATAGAGTTGATCAGGTTGTCAATTGTGGCCTGTGGAATGTTGGTCCACTCCTCTTCAATGGCTGTGCGAAGTTGCTGGATATTGGCAGGAACTGGTACACGCTGTCGTATACGCCGGTCCAGAGCATCCCAAACATGCTCAATGGGTGACATGTCCGGTGAGTATGCCGGCCATGCAAGAACTGTGACATTTTCAGCTTCCAAGAATTGTGTACAGATCCTTGCAACATGGGGCCGTGCATTATCCTGCTGCAACATGAGGTGATGTTCTTGGATGTATGGCACAACAATGGGCCTCAGGATCTCGTCACGGTATCTCTGTGCATTCAAAATGCCATCAATAAAATGCACCTGTGTTCTTCATCCATAACAGATGCCTGCCCATACCATAACCCCACCGCCACCATGGGCCACTCGATCCACAACATTGACATCAGAAAACTGCTCACCCACATGATGCCACGCATGCTGTCTGCCATCTGCCCTGGACAGTGTGAACCGGGATTCATCCGTGAAGAGAACACCTCTCCAACGTGCCAAACGCCAGCGAATGTGAGCATTTGCCCACTCAAGTCGGTTACGACGATGAACTGGAGTCAAGTCGAGACCCCGATGAGGACGATGAGCATGCAGATGAGCTTCCCTGAGACCGTTTGTTACAGTTTGTGCAGAAATTCTTTGGTTATGCAAACTGATTGTTTCAGCAGCTGTCCGAGTGGCTGGTCTCAGACGATCTTGGAGGTGAACATGCTAGATGTGGAGGTCCTGGGCTGGTGTGGTTACACGTGGTCTGCGGTTGTGAGGCTGGTTGGATGTACTGCCAAATTCTCTGAAACGCTTTTGGAGACGGCTTATGGTAGAGAAATGAACATTCAATACACAAGCAACAGCTCTGACTGACATTCCTGCGGTCAGCATGCCAATTGCACGCTCCCTCAAATCTTGCGACATCTGTGGCATTGTGCTGTGTGATAAAACTGCACCTTTCAGAGTGGCCTTTTATTGTGGGCAGTCTAAGGCACACCTGTGCACTAATCATGGTGTCTAATCAGCATGTTGGTATGGCACACCTGTGAGGTGGGATGGATTATCTCAGCAAAGGAGAAGTGCTCACTATCACAGATTTAGACTGGTTTGTGAACAATATTTGAGGGAAATGGTGATATTGTGTATGTGGAAAAAGTTTTAGATCTTTGAGTTCATCTCATACAAAATGGGAGCAAAACCAAAAGTGTTGCGTTTATATTTTTGTTGAGTGTATTTTCCAACTTACTCCCACTTGTGAAACTTCTCATTTTCTGCACGAAACCTTATTAGAAGATGAGTGTGCTCAGGGCTCCCTGTTTGTTTACAAAATACACGTTACAGACCTTGAAATCGAACAGCAGGGGTCACTATTATCCAAAAATTTATGAACATACAAATTAATGTCCTTACACTTTATCATGATTTCCTCCATTGTGAGAAATAAAAGTGTCTTATTGTAGTAAGTAAGTCCCTTCGGCTGCTCCCTTGTTTGCACTCGGGGTTGCCACAGCAAATCCAAGGTGGATCTGCATGCTGAATTGGCACAGCTTTTACGCCGGATGCCCTTCCTGACACAACTCCACATTACATGGAGAAATGTGGCAGGGGTGGGATTTGAACATGGAACCTTCTGCACTGAAACCAAGTGCACTAACCACTTGGCCACCACCCCTTAAGTGTCTTATTGTAGTGTTTGTTTATATATGCATTATAACACCTCAGCACACAAGCGAAGTTACGGTATTCTTCAGAACGACAATATACGCAACATGCATCCAACGGCATACACATTGCTGTCATAGGCATCTATTTTTGCCTTTATATAAAACAAATAATGAATGTTCTTGCATTGTTTCAAAGGAACAAATATTTAATTCAGTGAAAGCTGGAACGTACATTCAACTTGGCTTCACCTCCTTGAATGGAACATTCCATCTGTCCCCTCATGAAGTATTCATACCACTGAACTCATAAACATTCATTATTTGTATACTGTTACTGTATGTAATAGAAGTAAATGAACCAGGAGAAGGGAGACAATCATACGTATTACACCACGGCTATCTTGCCTGTCCTTTGACCCAGATATTTGCAGATGATGCATATGCGCATACCTATACATATGCTGCAAAAATGCAAGGGCAGACTTTTTAAATGGTTCCTGATATTTCCATAAATTCTCCATGTAATCTGGAGTTGTGTCAGGAAAAACCTGTGCCAAATCAACATGCAGATCCACCTCGAATCTGCTGTGGAGACCCCGAGTGAAAACATGGTAGCAGTCAAAGGGACACACTTTAACACTGCTACTATTTTCATGTACAACCCCAATGCCAATTAAGTTGGGACATTGTGTGAAATGTAAATAAAAACAGAATACAATGATATGCAAATCCTCTTCAACCTATATCCTCAATTGAATATACCACAAAGACAAGATATTTAATGTTCAAACTGATACTTTTTTGTTTTTGTGCAAATATCTGCTCATTTTGAAATGGATGCCTGCAACACATTTCAAAAAAGCTGGGACAGGGGCAACAATGCTCAAAGAACACCTATTTAGAACATTCCACAGGTTATCAGGTTATTTGGAAACAGATGAGTGTCATGATTGGGAATAAAAGGAGCATCCTCAAAAGATTCAGCTGTTCACAAGCAAAGATGGGTGTTGTGGCTGGGGGTGCCTGGCTGCCTTTGTTTCTGTCTTCTGTTCTGTCTTTTGTTTTTCCTTCCAGGTGGCACGCGTTTAGGACTGAGTGGCTGTGTGGCTGAGTTTTCAGGACCTCACCCTGATCACCTGAGGCTGATCAAGTGCAGCTCGTCAGGACTCACAGCTGTGGTGCATCTACACGGATTGGAGCATGGTGGCATTTAAGTCTGTAGTACACAGTGTGTATTTGCCAGAGACTCGACCTTGTGACCAGACGGGTGAGATCGTCGTCTCGAGAGCCATCTCATCATCAGTGGGTGCAGAGACTGTACCAGGTTTGACACCATGGTCTGTGAAAGAGGAGGGGGTGAGGTCTCATGCTCGTCAGCACACTTCCTGAGGTACGTTAAGTTTTGTGCCTAACATTAGTACAGTCAGTAAATGTGGTGTCCCTCACACCTTATTATATTGAGCTGTTGTGTTAGTCGTTTAATCAGCTTCCACTGCAGTTGAGTTATGTGAACAGGGTGTTCCATGCCTGCAGGGAGGGAAGCTGATTAGTGATTAAGCCAGGAAGTGTTTGCTGTTTGTGTACACCTTTGAGTGGTCTCTCTGTGTGTGGAGTGTGGACTCACATGATGATTTCTTCTTTCACAGACTCGGTTTGTCGCGGCCACCTGGGGGGTGTCGGCGGGGTCCTTGGGTCCGAACAGTTTCTGGCTCCGGACCGTTAGTGCTGCTGGGAGCACACCGCAATTCCACCTCGCCAGTCCGCGCACTCATTTGTTTGTACTTAGCACATCACTGTTATGTTTATTAAATTTTGTTATCCTTTGTACCGTGCAACGCTTATTTCATACTGGGTCCTTCAAACGCTGGTCGGTTCTCCGGGCTGCGTCCGACTCATAACAGTAGTCTCTGGCCAAACATCACAGACCCAGCGGTAGCAGAGAGGGTAACGCGCCGGGAAGGCGGCAGCAGACGTTCAGAAGTTATCCGGATCAGTTGCGGGTGCTCTCCGCCCGGATGGTGCGTGTTTGAGAACCCATTACTGAATACTGATTTGAGCTCTCTTGCAGCCGTGTTCCTGTGTGTGCCTTATCCGAGGGTCGTGGTGGAGTGTGACTGGCGACGGCTTCGCATCACACTTCAACCGGATAAGAGGTTTAAACAGGAGCTGCAAGAGTGTGTCTGTAATGGGTGAACGCGCATGGCGGAGCTCTGTGGCACGGGTCGCTGTGCTTCCTGTTGTTACAGTTGTAGCCCCGTTTCCCCGGGTAAAGATAGCTACTGCGTCTGTTGTGACAGCTCCGGCGTAATTTAGTTGAAGCACATTTTTGGTTGTGTGTTTGCACACAGCTGCGCACAGAAAAGCAGCATGAGTTGGTTTCTCTGTTACCAAAGGGGTTTTTTCATTTTTAGCACTCTGGCTCCCTCTGTTGGTGACTGAGTCACATTACTGTTAAGCTCTTAAGTTGGAACAGGTGTGTTCCATTTGTTTGAGCTTAACGGTATACGTCACTTATTAGTTTTGTGTTGGTTCATTTTTTGTGGGTGTTTTTTGAGTTGGTTTTTGTGTGGGAGATTGTTTACACTATTAGTGTCTGGGGTCGTGACCCTGCAGTCTGTCTGGAGCATAAAAAAGGACCCAAGTCACTTTGTTAGTCTGTTGGTCTTTCTTTTTATTTCTTTTGGTTTCACCTCCCAGGGTTTGATGGGACGGTCCTCTGGGGGGTGATGGGGGGGTAATTGGGTTGTTTTTTCTTTTTTCTTTTTTTTTGTTTTTGTTATGACCTCTCTTCTCCTCTGGCTCCAGCCGTGTGAGCCATATGTGTCGGCGTTGCTGGAGTGGTGCAGTTTGGTTATGCTGGGCGTTTCCCAGGTAACCTCTGCACCCGGGGGGGGGGGGGGGGGGGGTTTGGGGTATTTTCTTTTTATTCCCTCTCTTCCCCTCTGGCTCCAGCCGTGTGAGCCGTAGGTTGTCGGCGTTGCTGGAGTGGTGCAGTTTGGTTATGCTGGGCGTTTCCCAGGTAACCTCTGCACCTGGGAGGGGGGGGGGGGTTGTGTTTTTTTTGTTGATTCCCTGTTCCACCTCCAGCTTCAGCGCGCCTTTGAGCCGTCTGCCATCGGCGTGGCTGAGGTTTGGGGCAGTGGAATATACCCGCAGCTGGTGGCTGGTTTGGAAGTCGGAGGGGTGGCGCCGTTTTGTGCCGTCTGCCATAACCGCTGTTCCACTCCTCCCGGTTGACTTCTGGGGTATAGTCATGGTTGGTGACGCTGGACGAGCTTCCATTTTCCACTGCGCCGAGGGGGTGGGGTTGGGGTTGTTTTGTTTTTATGTTTTTTTTTCTTTCCTTTTGTTTTTCTTCCCAGTTTCCGCCCTCGGGGTGTGACTGTGGTGTCCTCTGGGGGGGAAAGGGCTGTGGGTCCATCTAGCCATAGACAGCCAGGGCTGGGTCCGTTGGTCATGAGGGGAGGCGTCTCCTGGGGTTGATGGAACGGTCCTCTGGGAGGCGCTGGGAGTCCCCGTGGGTGACCTTGGATCCCAGAGGGACCTCGGCTGTGGTTATTACTCCTGGAGCTGGCGGGATGTCCTCTGGGGGGTGTTGATCCCTACATGTCGTCGGGGGGGGGGGGTGTTAGCATTTTTATTTGCAAGCTTACGTTTGGGTTGTTTTTCTTTTCTCCCCTTCCCGGGGTTTGATGGAACGGTCCTCTGGGGAGGGGGGGGTGGTGTTAGCGTTTTTATTTGCAAGCTTAAGTTTGGGTGTTTTTCTTTTCTCCTCTTCCCGGGGTTTGATGGGACGGTCCTCTGGGGAGGGGGGGGGGGGGGTGGTTTGGTTGTTTGTGTTTGTCTTTTTTGTTTTATGACTAATCAGACTGTACACATGGTTGGACAAAGGCTGACCGCACAGGTTTAAGAACTCCTGGCCACACCTGTGCAAATCAATTGACAGAAACAAGGGCAAAGATGCAGCCAGAAGAGAAGACGTCAACCGTTCTGTTGGATGAAGATTCTGTTGGAAGATGAATGCAGATACGGTTTCCAGCCATGGTCCCTGGAGGGGGGTGTTTCTCCTGGGCCAGGTCTGTGTGGTCGCCGGGAGGCTTCCCGTGAGGGTGGGGTGCTGTTGTGGCTGGGGGTGCCTGGCTGCCTTTGTTTGTCTTCTGTTCTGTCTTTTGTTTTTCCTTCCAGGTGGCACGCGTTTAGGACTGAGTGGCTGTGTGGCTGAGTTTTCAGGACCTCACCCTGATCACCTGAGGCTGATCAAGTGCAGCTCGTCAGGACTCACAGCTGTGGTGCATCTACATGGATTGGAGCATGGTGGCATTTAAGTCTGGAGTACACAGTGTGTATTTGCCAGAGACTCGACCTTGTGACCAGACGAGTGAGATTGTCGTCTCGAGAGCCATCTCATCATCAGTGGATCAATCAATCAATCAATCAACATTTATTTATAAAGCGCTTTACAGCACCGACTGGTGTCCAAAGTGCTTAACATTAAAAACACAAATTTACAAAATAAAACACATATAAAATAAAATTTTAAAACAACACATAAAAAAAGAACATAAAAATAACAGAACATGTCACCTCCCCACTAAGTGTTAAAAGCCAGTTTAAATAAATAAGTCTTTAACTTAGATTTAAAAAGTGCTAGGTCAGGAATAGTACGTAACTCAAGAGGTAGCTCATTCCACAGTCTGGGGCCAGCTACTGCGAAAGCATGATCACCCCAGCGTTTATATCTTGACCTTGGAACATCTAAGTAAAGCTGGCCAGACGCCCTTAACGTCCTACTGTAGGTGCGCAAAGTTAAAATTTCAGACAAGTAGGGAGGTGCAAGGCCATAAATAGCTTTAAAAACAAACATTAAAATTTTAAAATCAATTCTAAAACGAACTGGAAGCCAGTGGAGTAAGTATAGGATGGGCGCAATATGCTCACGTCTAGAAGTGTTTGTCAAAAGACGAGCAGCAGCATTCTGCACCAACTGGAGACGCGCAAGAGATGACTGATTAATGCCCGCATAAAGTGCATTACAATAATCAAGTCCGGAGCTGATGAAAGCATGAATGGCCGTCTCAAGATCACGTCTACTGAGAAAGTGCTTTATTTTAGCCAAGGGGCGAAGTTGGAAAAAAACTAGCTTGACAACAGAATTTATCTGTTGATCGAACCTCAAACAGCTGTCAAATATCACTCCCAAATTCTTGACAGCTGGTTTTACATAGTTAGCCAAAGCACCAAAATTTGGTGTTACCACATTGGTATGCCAGTGCGCTCAAACACCATGATCTCAGTTTTACCATCATTCAGGTAAAGGAAGTTTCGGGACAGCCAATGCTTTACATCATGAATACAATTAAATAATGATGACAAGCATCACTCCCATTAGTCCTCACAGGCAGATAGATTTGCAGATCATCTGCATAACAATGAAAGGACAAATTGTGCTGGGTTATAATTGACCCCAATGGCAGAATGTACAAAGAAAATAGAATCGGCCCAAGGACAGATCCCTGCGGCACTCCACAGCACAGAGGAGCAGTTGATGAGGAAAGGTCCCCAATCATGACAGAAAAGCTCCTTTCAGCCAAATATGATCTAAACCACTCAAGTGCAATACCATGAATGCCAATAAAATGTTCCAACCGGGAAACAAGTACTGTGTGATCCACAGTATCAAAGGCTGCTGTGAGGTCCAACAGAACCAGCACAGCAGGATTCCCTGCTATCCACCGACAGAGTAATATCATTATGAACTTTTAAAGTGCTGACTCGTGCTGTGTCGCAATCTAAACCAGACTGGAATTTTTCAAGGATGAGGTTGTCTTCTAAAATGATTGTAACTGTAAAAAGACAACCTTTTCCTAAAAACCTTAGATAGAAATGGCAGATGAGAGACAGGTCTAAAATTGGATAAAAACTGATGAGTCCAGGTGAGGTTTTTTCAGAAGAGGTCGAACCACAGCATTGTTTAAAAGCAGCTGGAACAGACCCTGATCTAAGGCAAGCATTGATAAAAGTTAGGAGACCCGCCCCAACAGTATTAAAAGCCTCCTTCAGACACCTTCGCTGGAACAACATCAAAAGGACAACTTGTAGATTTTATGTGTTTTACAACATCAGCGAGAGATGCAAAAGAAATGGGCTCAAACTGTTCGAGCACAGCAGAATGTGCACGAGGAGCAGACAACTCAACATTACAGTTCTGATCAGCGTTCTGTCTGATGGATGCAGAGACTGTACCAGGTTTGACACCATGGTCTGTGAAAGAGGAGGGGGTGAGGTCTCACGCTTGTCAGCACACTTCCTGAGGTACGTTAGGTTTTGTGACTAACATTAGTACAGTCAGTAAATGTGGTGTCCCTCACACCTTATTATATTGAGCTGTTATGTTAGTCGTTTAATCAGCTTCCACTGCAGTTGAGTTATGTGAACAGGGTGTTCCATGCCTGCAGGGAGGGAAGCTGATTAGTGATTAAGCCAGGAAGTGTTTGCTGTTTGTGTACACCTTTGAGTGGTCTCTCTGTGTGTGGAGTGTGGACTCACATGATGATTTCTTCTTTCACAGACTCGGTTTGTCGCGGCCACCTGGGGGGTGTCGGCGGGGTCCTTGGGTCCGAACAGTTTCTGGCTCCGGACCATTAGTGCTGCTGGGAGCACACCGCAATTCCACCTCGCCAGTCCGCGCACTCATTTGTTTGTTTGTACATCACTGTTATGTTTATTAAATTTTGTTATCCTTTGTACCGTGCTCTGCTTATTTCATGCTGGGTCCTTCAAACGCTGGTCGGTTCTCCGGGCTGCGTCCGACACATAACAATGGGGTGAGGATCACCACTTTGTGAAGAACTGCATGAAAAAAAAATAGTTTAAGAACAATGTTTTTCAACGTTCAATTGCAAGGAATTTAGGGATTCCATCATCTTTAGTCCATAGTATAATCAGAAGATTCAGAGAATCTGGAGAACTTTGTACACCTATGCGGCAAGGCCAAAAACAACATTGAATGCCTGTGACCATCGATCCCTCAGGCGGCACTGCATTAAAAACCAACATCATTGTGTAAAGGATCTTATCGCATAGGCTCAGGAACACTTCAGAAAACCATTGTCAGGTAACACAGTTCGTCGCAACATCTACAAGTGCAAGTTAAAACTGTACCATGCAAAGCAAAAGCCACACATCAACAACATCCAGAAACGCCGCTACCTTCTCTGGGCCTGAGCTAATTTGAAATGGACAGATGCAAAATGTAAAAGTGTGCTGTGGTCTGATGAGTCCACATTTCAAATTATTTTTGGAAATCATGGACATTGTGTCCTCTGGACAAAAGAGGAAGAGACCATCCAGACTGTTACCAGTGCAAGTTCAAAAGCCAGCATCTGTGATGGTATGGGGGTGTGTTAGTGCCCATGACACGGGCAACTTACACATCTGTGATGGCACCATCAATACTGTAAGGTACATCCAGGTTTTGGAGCAACACATGCTGCCATCCAAGCAACGTCTTTTTCAGGGACGTCCCTGCTTATTTCAGCAAGACAATGCCAAGCCACATTCTACACGTGTTACAACAGCATGGCTTCATAGTAAAAGAGTGCGAGTACTAGTAGACTGGCCTGCCTGCAGTCCAGACCTGTCGCCCATTGAAAATTGTGGTGCATTATGAGCGCAAAAATACGACAACGGAGACCACGAATTGTTGAACAACTGAAGTCCGTACATCAAGCAAGAATGGGAAAGAATTCCATCTACAAAGCTTCAACAATTAGTGTCCTCAGTTCCCAAACATTTATTGAGTGTTTTTTGAGTCTTACTGAGCGGTAAACATACCACTCTCCCAGCTTTTTTGAAATGTACTGCAGGCATCCATTACAAAATGAACAAATAGGTTTATCAGTTTGAACATTAAATATCTTGTTTTGTGGTTTATTCAACTGAATATAGGTTGAAGAGGATTTGCAAATCATTGTATTCTGTTTTTATTTACATTTTACACAACGTCCAACTTCATTGGAATTGGGGTTGTATGTCAACTGTTGTCCATTCAGCTGCTCCCATTTTTTTGTGTGTGTGTTCTGGGTTGCCACAGTGGATACAACCAGATCCGCATTGGTAGCTGGCACAAGTTTTACACCAGATGCCCTTCCTGACGCAACTCCACTTTTACCTGGAGAAACACACGCAGCCGCTGGTGTTCCAAAGAGATCTCCCATCCAAGTACTAACTAGGTCCCGCACTGCTTAGCTTCTGAGATCTGATGGGATCAGGCTTACACAGAGCAGATCGGCTGCGCTGGGGTTGTATGTCAACTATCTTCTTTAAATTTTCCAAGGAAATTCTTTTCTTTGGTTACCAGAGTTGCCTCATCGGACAGTATAGTGTAGTCCTTTTGCACATTATGGAGCTCAAATGACAGATCAAATGGGTACCGTCCAACTACTGCTAATTGCTGACTCAGTATTTGGACACCCTATGGATTGTGCAATCATGCTTTTTGCTTAATATATGTAAGCTAGTATGTTTGAATGTCACTTCACTGAAGCTCCAGTCTGAGCAATTGGGTGACCCACCCTCATGTCTATTTATGTTAGGGAAAGCTGCTGATTTCCATTTAAAGCAACAAACCCCCTTCCTTCATAACTACAAGGACGAGACGTAGCCGGCCAAGCAGCCCCCAATCCTCCCCGTCCTGAAGCCAACCGCCCATCACCATCTATCGTCCGACCTCTGCCAACACCTGAACTCTGTTCTACGGCCACAGACAAGGATGCCCCCACACTACAGCGCACATGCCACTATTTGTCTGCCTGCGTGGACATGCTCAGTGGGCTTAATCGAATGCGTGTCCCAGTAACAGCAACAACCAATAGCCTGAAGTAAAACCATCTCTACAAAGGCACGTCTGAGTGATATTAACATTTCTTTCAGAAGCTAAATTAATAAGCAATGAGGCGTATCCACGCAATTGTCATCTTTTACAAAGCTCACATTTTAAGGCAAAGACGAATGTTTGATTTAGACTGAATTTCAGAGCAATAGAGAGCAGCAGCCAAGAGATAGACGACGGCCCGTCTTTCTTCTCATATGAACCTCCTGTGTGGAAGCAGCATGCTGATATAGCACTCCTGGATGCATCACAGGCAGAATTCAACAAACTTTTATTGGCCGAGCATCTGCCTCAACCTGGGCTCTATAATGAGTACTGTGATGGTGCTTCCTCAGTGAAAATCTCTCAGTTGGAGGTTTTTAAAAGTGCTTCTTTGGCTCAGTCAGTGTGGTGCGGTTGGCAAATATACTGCGTGTTTAATCCCGGTGGGCAATGTATCTGCACATCCTTCAGTGTGCGCAATTAACCCGAATTGTCTGTGCGGTGCAGGTATGTCTGCAATTACTATACCAAATGTTTCTGCAGCTCGTGCAGCTATCTGACAAAAACTCAATATTAGTGACTTCTCCAAGGATTTCTTACTTTGGAGTATTTGTTGTTTTTTGGTGGGGAAGGCGAATCTTATCTTACAAAATTACAATTATATTCATTTATGTCCTGATGTATGTTCGCTGCCATATTGCAATACGTATTATCACATATGTCCATTGAGTTGCATATATATTTGTATATTCACATTTTTTTTTACAGTTGTAAAAAATACAGCATATTAATGAATGAGTGAATGTACAGCATATTAAATTTGATATTAAGAATGCATGGCTCATACTATAGCATCCCAGCTATATTTTAATTACAGCCAAGTGAAGTGAATATTACGTAAATAAATTACAGAGCACACCACCCCCCCCCCCCCCCCCCAAGTATTTATTACATTCGCCATGGTTCATGACAGTGCACACTTGTGATCATTAACTTTTTTCTATATATCTGTAGTGAAACCATGACCATAAACTCTTGAACTGGATGAGTGGCCAAAGGGGAGGCCATTAGTAATCTCCACACTCCATGGAGAGCACTGTTAACCCCGATGGCACCAAAGCTTCTATTTGAGGGCTATGCGAAATGAAGAACGATGGAAGACTGGATAACACAGAAAGGTGTATCCCCAAAAAAGTGCTCAACACATTTCAGCCCAGTCTCACACTTCTTTCGTGATAGTGTCATGAAATGCATCACATGTTCACATTGCAGTTAAGTTTTGTCATTATTTTTAACTATACCCCTATCCCTGACCATAACCCAACCATCACAACCCCCACCACAACCCTCTCTATGTCACCCCAAATTTCATAACCATCACATATTAATTTGTGATATATCATGAAAATGTGATGCATTTTGTAATGGGATCACAAACTAATACATCAAATCAATTTTCATGATGCTATTATGAACTGGTGTGAGATCGGGTTGCACATCATCCTACTTGTTAAATTACCTTGTACAGCATAACAGTCATCTCAAAATCTAAAGAAGGAAGAATATCAAACTAAAAGATATCAAATCAAAAATTACTGTTGTGTGTGTGTGTGTGTGTGTGTGTGTGTATGTCAAACTCCAAAGGTCAAGGAAAACAGTCAAACAAAACACTTTTTTTGCATCTCAGCAACCAAAAAGATGATGACAATCTAAAGGATCTATTGATCAGCAAAATATGTTGACTGATCGGTATATAAACAACTTCATGAAGTCACACAGAAGTCATATGATGAAGTCATACATAGTCAAAAACACCATTACAGACATATGAATATTTACATGTACACTGATATTGTTGCAGAGCACACAGAGCATGCGTTAGACCTCTGATGACATTTTTTTTTATAATTCCATAATCAGAGGCAGTAGCAGTAGACCATGAACCTAAGAGCAGGTTCGAACTAATAAAACGACAAGATCAATAATCTATTTATAATAATTACTAAAATGATTCCCTCCCTGAAGCAGTGCTATGCTAATAATAGTAACGAGTTACAGTATGCTAATGCTTTGTGATAATTGCACAGAGATTCTCTTCTCTGTGATTGGAATTTTCTTTTATAACCACTTCACTGAACACACCTGATATTTCCCACAACAACATGACAGCCAATGGCATTCAGGCCCTCTACCTGTCATTTAACAGTGTGTTCATTCATCGTATGTGCTTCTGAGCACAGTATATGTACTATACCACCCTCCCAGTGTTGTGAGAGTGTAGGAACACCTACCCACAACAGGGGGCGCAAATGAACGGACAATGGAGAAAATAACAACACTTTACTGTTGTGAATGAGCACAACAAACACGGCAGGTCACAATAGTATGCAATGAAGTCAATTTACAGAACGTGTCATGTGGGCAGGCTCGAAGATAAGAGACGTCTGTCCAAAGCAGAACCGGAACACACGATTTCCTCCGCCACCGAACCCCGGGAATACTGGAGCCGCCAAGTCCCGAACTCCCAGGTGGCCACTGCTCCGCTTGTCGGATCTGGTACTGCTGGCGAGGAACAAAAACAGTTAAATGTAGGTGTGTTTATACCCAGCAACAGTATGGTGGGAAATCCACCTCCACCTCTCGTCGAAAAGTCTGCTGTCAAAAAACACAAAGCAACAATATTCTTCTGTCGAAAAGACAACTTGATTGGCTGAGCTCGTTACCTCCTAAGCATAGCGATATCTCGGCAAAGAAGTGGAGATGTCGTCCTGCTGATATACGATTGAAGATCAGATGATTGATGACAGCTGTCACAGGTAATAAGTGACAGCTGTCACCCCGGCTGCTCCTGTGAGGCGGCGGCGCCCTCTTGTGCCTGGAGCCCGCACTCCAGGCAGGGTGCCTCTGGTGGTTGTGGGCCAGCAGTACCTCCTCTTCAGCGGCCCACACAACAGGACCCCCCCCCTCAACGGGCGCCTCCTGGCGCCCGACCAGGCTTGTCCGGGGGGCGGGGGTAGAAATCGGCCAGGAGGGCCGGGTCTAGGATGAAGCTCCTCTTCACCCAGGAGCGTTCTTCGGGTCCGTACCCCTCCCAGTCCACCAAATACTGGAAGCCCCGGCCCATCCTATGGACATCCAAGAGCCGGCGCACAGACCAAGCCGGCCCACCATCGATGAACCGGGCAGGAGGCGGTGCCGGACCCGGAGCACAGAGGGGTGAGGTGTGCGGTTTTATCCGGGACACATGGAAAACAGGATGGATCCGCAGTCAGGCCGGAAGCTGAAGCCGCACTGCGGCTGGATGATGACCTTGAGTATGAAGGGACCGATGTAACGGTCCTGCAGTTTAGGGGAGTCCACTTTTTTGGGGAATGTCTTTTGTCGTCAACCACACCTCCTGCCCTGGCCGATATGCAGGGGCCGGGGTCCGCCGGCGGTCTGCATGGGCTTTAGCCCTCGGCCGGGCCTTCAGCAAAGCAGAACGGGGGCGCGCCACACCCGACGGCACTTCCGCAGGTGGGCCTGGACCGAGGGCACACCGACCTCTCCCTCGACCACCGGAAACAACGGGGGCTGGTACCCCAGACACACCTCAAAAGGGAGAGGCCGGTGGCAGAAGACACCTGGCTGTTATGGGCATACTCGATCCAGGCCAAATGGGTATCCAGGCCGCCGGGTGCGCGGCCGTCACGCAGCGCAGGGCCTGTTCCACCTCCTGATTGGCCAGTTCTGCCTGCCCGTTGGTCTGAGGATGATACCACGAGAGACTCACCGTGGCCCCCAGTTCCCAGCAGAAGCTCCTCCAGACTTGCGAGGAGAACTGGGGACCGCGATCAGAGACAATGTCTGTTGGAATCCCATGCAACCGGACGACGTGGTGGACCAGGAGGTCTGCTGTCTCCTGGGCAGTCGGGAGCTTCGGGAGGGCCACGAAGTGGGCCGCCTTGGAGAATCGGTCCACTATCGTGAGGATGGTGGTGTTGCCCTGGGACGGCGGGAGGCCCGTGACAAAATCCAGGCCGATGTGGGACCAGGGGCGATGAGGCACAGGCAGCGGCTGGAGCAGTCCCGGTGCCCTGCGGTGGTCAGCCTTGCCCCTGGTGCAGGTGGTGCAGGCCTGGATATAATCCCGGACGTCGGCCTCCAGGGACGCCCACCAGAAGCGCTGCCGGACAACTGCCACGGTTCTTCGCACCCCCGGATGACAGGAGAACTTGGAACCGTGACAGAAGTCCAAGACTGCAGCCCTGGCCTCTGGTGGGACGTAAAGTTTGTTCTTCGGCCCGGTTCCGGGGTCTGGGCTACGTGCCAGGGCCTCCCGGACGGTCTTCTCCACGTCCCAGGTGAGGATGGCCACGATAGCGGACTCCGGGATGATAGGTTCCGGTGGATCCGACAACTCAGTTTTGACTTCGTCTTCATGCACAAGGCATCCGATCTCTGGTTCTTGGTCCCGGGGCGGTAGGTGATCCGGAAGTCAAAACGGCCGAAGAACAGTGACCAGCGGGCTTGCCTGGGGTTCAGCCGCTTGGCGGTCCTGATATACTCCAGGTTCCGGTGGTCAGTGAAAACCGTGAATGGCACGGACGTTCCCTCCAACAGATGTCTCCACTCTTCAAAAGCCTCTTTCACCGCAAGGAGTTCTCGATTGCCGACGTCATAGTTCCGTTCAGCCGGGGTCAACCTGCGGGAAAAATAGGCACACGGGGAAGGACCTTATCGGTCTCTCCGCTCTGGGACAGCACGGCTCCTATCCCTGAGTCAGAGGCATCCACTTCAACCATGAACTGGCGGCTAGGGTCGGGCTGCACCAAAACTGGCGCAGTAGAGAACCGTCGTTTCAACTCCTTGAATGCGGCTTCGCACCGATCCGACCAGGTGAAGGGGACTTTTGGAGAGGTCGGGGCTGTCAGGGGGCTAACTACCTGACTGTAGCCCTTAATGAACCTCCTATAGAAATTAGCGAAGCCGAGGAACTGTTGCAGCTTCCTACGGCTTGTTGGTTGGGGCCAATCTCTCACCGCCGCAACCTTTGCCGGATCAGGGGCGACGGAGTTGGACGAGATTATAAACCCCAGGAAGGACAAAGACGTGCGGTGAAACTCGCACTTCTCGCCCTTCACAAACAGTCGGTTCTCTAACAACCGCTGCAGGACCTGACGTACATGCTGGACATGGGTCTCAGGATCCGGAGAAAAGATGAGAATATCGTCCAGATATACGAAGACGAATCGGTGCAGGAAGTCCCGCAAGACGTCGTTAACCAAGGCTTGGAACGTCGCGGGGGCGTTGGTGAGGCCGAATGGCATGACCAGGTACTCAAAGTGACCTAACGGGGTGTTAAATGCCGTCTTCCATTCGTCTCCCTTCCGGATCCGAACCAGGTGATACGCATTTCTAAGATCCAGCTTAGTAAAGATTTTGGCTCCATGCAGGGGGCGAACACGGAATCTAACAATGGCAACGGGTATCGCTTGCGAACCGTAATCTCATTCAGCCCCCTGTAATCAATGCATGGACGGAGTCCGCCATCTTTCTTGCCCACAAAAAAAAACCTGCCCCCATCGGGGAGGTGGAGTTCCGGATCAGCCCGGCAGCTAATGAGTCCCGGATGTAGGTCTCCATTGATTCGCGCTCAGGTCGTGAGAGGTTGTACAGCCTGCTGGACGGGAACTCAGCGCCTGGAACCAAATCAATGGCACAATCGTACGGACGGTGCGGGGGAAGGGTGAGTGCCAGATCCTTACTGAAGACGTCAGCAAGATCGTGGTACTCAACCGCACTGCGTCAGATTGGAGGGACTTTGACCTCCTCCTTAGCCTGTGAACCGGGAGGAACCGAGGATCCTAAACACCCCCGATGGCAGGTTTCACTCCACTGAACCACCACCCCAGACGGCCAATCAATCCGGGGATTGTGCTTCAACATCCATGGGATGCCCAAAATCACGCTGGAGGTAGAAGGAGTTACAAAAAAACTCAATCTCCTCCCGATGGTTTCCAGACACCACCAGAGTTACTGGTTGTGTCTTGTGTGGAGTAAAGGGAGGAGGGTGCCATCTAGTGCCCGCACCTGCAATGGTGAAGGAAGCACCACCAGAGGGAGCCCTACCTCCCTTGCCCATCTGCTGTCTAGCAGATTCCCTTCTGACCCGTGTCCACCAGTGCTCGGGCTTGAAGGGTTAAATCCCCGCTCAGGATTGTGACTGGGAGTCGTGTGGCAATTTGTGTGTGTCTTACTTGAATGTTTTGACCCCCCTTAGCCCAGTCTCTAAGGGCGAGTGTTGTCGTTTTGGCCGTTTGGGGCAGTTTCTCTGTGTGCTCAGTTGAGCTGCAGAGAAAACACTCTCCACGGATCAGCCTCCCCATTTTGGCCTGTGCATTTCCCTAACAACGGCAGCAGGGGGAGCTGTTGCCCCACAAAGCGCTGCGGCTGTGGAGCGTGGGGAAGGCGGCCCCTTTTCGAACCCGGAAGGGAGAGGGGGCGCGTATCCGGTCACGTCCTTCGCCTCGCTCCCGACGGCGTTCCTCCAACTGATTGTCTAACCGTATAACGAGATCGATAAGCCCATCTAAATCCCGCGGTTCCTCCTTAGCTACCAGCTGCCCCTTCAGAACCAACGACAGTCCGTTTATGAAGGCGGCGTGGAGCGCAACGTTATTCCAGCCAGACCTCGCAGCCGCGATGCGGAAGTCGACTGCATAAGCGGCTGCGCTCTCGCGTCCCTGTCTCATTGACAGCAGCACAGTTGAAGCGGTCTCTCCTCTGTTAGGGTGATCAAACACTGTTCTGAACTCCCCCACAAACCCAGTGTATGCTGATAACAACCGTGAGTTCTGTTCCCGGAGCGCCGTAGCCCAGGCGCGTGCTTTACCCCGAAGCAGAGCAATCACATAAGCTATCTTACTGGCATCAGTCGCGTACATGACAGGACGTTGTGCGAAGACGAGTGAACACTGCATAAGAAAGTCCGCGCACGTCTCCACACAACCCCCGTACGGCTCTGGAGGGCTTATGTATGCTTCAGGGGAAGGTGGGAGGGGTCGTTGAACGACCTGTGGAACGTCACTGTTGCACACAGGATCGGCAGGAGGGGAGCCGCAGCAGCGCCCTGAGGGCGCGCTTCCACCTGCGCGGCGAGAGCCTCCACCCTGCGGTTAAGGAGAACGTTCTGCTCGGTCATTAGATCCAACCGAGCCGTAAAAGCGGTGAGGATTCGCTGCAACTCACCGATCATGCCTCCTGCAGACTCCTGTGCGCCCTGCTCTTCCATTGGCCGTTCAACAGCCGGTTGACGCCCCTCGGGGTCCATGACATTGGCCGAGATATCCTGTTGTGAGAGTGTAGGAACACGGACCCACAACAGGGGGCGCAAATGAACGGACAATGGAGGAAGTCAAATAACAACACTTTACTGTTGTGAATGAGCACAACAAACACAGCAGGTCACAATAGTATGCAATGAAGTCAATTTACAGAACGTGTCATGTGGGCAGGCTCGAAGATAAGAGACGTCTGTCCAAAGCAGAACCGGACCACACGATTTCCTCTGCCACCGAACCCCGGGAATACTGGAGCCGCCAAGTCCCGAACTCCCAGGTGGCCACTGCCTCCACTTGTCGGATCTGGTACTGCTGGCGAGGAACAAAACAGTTAGATGTAGGTGTGTTTATACCCAGCAACACGTATGGTGGGAAATCCACCTCCACCTCTCGTCGAAAATCTGCTGTCAAAAAACACAAAGCAACAATATTCTTCTGTCGAAAAGACAACTTGATTGGCTGAGCTCGTTACCTCCTAAGCATAGCGATATCTCGGCAAAGAAGTGGAGATGTCGTCCTGCTGATATACGATTGAAGATCAGATGATTGGTGACAGCTGTCACAGGTAATAAGTGACAGCTGTCACCCCGATGCTCCTGTGAGGCGGCGGCGCCCTCTTGTGCCTGGAGCCCGCACTCCAGGCAGGGTGCCCTCTGGTGGTTGTGGGCCAGCAGTACCTCCTCTTCAGCGGCCCACACAACACCCAGTACCTGTTCCGCATCTGGGATCACTCTGGAATGTCAACAAATTATTCTTCTATCAAAGTATTCCAGATACAAAGAGGAGGATCCTGCTCAATTCTGAACCATTGCTCAAATCGTCAACAAATTTTGTGCAAATGTATTTATCTTTTTTATAATTAGTTTGTTAACAAATAAATAAACCATAAAAACACATCCATCATAACTCTTGCAACCAATCAAAACTAAAAAACTGGATTTCAAACTGATAAATAAAATTTCTAGTTGATTCTCAAAGTATGACTCTTTGTGACAGTTTTTTGACTTCCAAGAGATTTCAGTCTGCTGCACTGAAAACACTGCACTGCAGACTGAAATGTTCATAATGATTTGCTGTGAGGAGACAGTGATGAATGGATTTCACAGGAAAAACTCAAATAAAAACAAACTCAAACACACAGACAGAAGCTTTTCATCCCAGACTTTATAACGTGCTTTTTCTAAGCTCACAAACAATGAAAGAGTGATGTTTCAGTATTTAACAATGGTATATATTGCTACAAAGGCTATTACATTGTTGTGTGTCGATGTGTTTGTCTACTTGTTTGTTTGTCAGCAAGATAACTCAAAATTACATGAAAAGGTTTGAATGAATTTTGGGGGAGAAGGACGTGTTGATCAACAATTTTTTGTTTTTTTTTAATTTTGTGTGGACTCAGAAGATGTGGATGTTGGCTTTGACCTTTGATCTGGATTCCTTTGATCTTGATATTTAATTGTTCTTTGATCTTTAATCCTAATTCATTTGATCCTGTCACTGATGACTAGTTCAGCAATCAGCAGTCATCTTCCCCTAGATCCTTATTCCCTAAATCATGCTTCCTAAGATCAAAACTCAGTGGTTAACATCATAAATGTGTGATCAGAATGAAAGATATGTAATTGGGATCAAAGGCCTGGATTAAGTTCAGCAATTAGGATCAAGATCAGTGATTGTGGAGAAAAGATTAAAGTTCTGTGATCAGGACCAAACGTTCATCTCAAAGACGACAGACGAAAGGTGTAACTGTCACAGTGAAGTGGAAAGAGATAAAAGAGAATGACAGCAGATACAAGGAGAGGATTGTTGGACCTTGAAGATGGTATGCACGCTCTGACGTCCCTTTTTACAGGCTGTGACTACCTTTGTATCTCACCATACGGAATGCAGGGGTATTGGCAGCTTTGAAGTCACACTGCTCCAGTCTTACAGTATACAACAGTCTAGTATATGAGGTGTGGGCTGGTTGATTTAGAAGTTATGAGAAATTGTGTCTCTGAATAGGGTGTAATAAAAGCACTGATTGGAGACCATATGAGTGGGTTAACTGGTGGAATGGAAGTGCCCAAGAAGAGAGAATTGGAAATACAATACAGTTGTGAAGACAGACAGAGGATGCATGAAACATACACTACTTCCTCCATCAATATTCCAAGCAAGATTCATCTTGGACAAGAAGCAGAAAAGCAGCACAAACATGACACACATACACTATAAAGTATGGGTAATTGAAGCCTAGCTCAGAAAACAGCAGTGGTCAATAAAACTTATTAAATGAGAAAGACAAACTGCTAATCCATACCAATGTGTACATTCACTAGGCAGTGCATTTCTCTCAATGCTGGGCTTATCAAAAAACTACACCTGCTGGTTTTCTATGCAACACAATTCAATAACTCATAACAAAGCACACACAATAAATGCAAGATAGTCAGACGAGTCTCTTAAGGAATTAGGGTAGCCCTAAGCCTATATCTTATCTGGTTTCAGCCCAATACACAGGGGATGGGGCGGGTACGAAAGGGAAACCAAGCAATTAATTGTCTTCTCTGCTTGCATCTCATTTCAGCACCCAGACGGTCTATTACTGGGAGCAAGGACAGTCATTAAACCTCAACAATAATCACTGCTGAGCTTCACGCTACTTCACATGTCGCCTGTTAACGGCACCTGGCTATGACAATTCCAGTCAAAACAAATAAAAAAAAATGATGTGCGCGAGGCAATTTATACATTAAATAGACTGCTCATCACAATAGTTGCATGCTCTGGAGGCATGGGATTTAGAGGTTCATACTGTCACTTTGTGTTTAATTTACATATCAAAATGTGATTCAGATTGTCTCTTACATTAGCCACAGAGGACAGATGAAAAACATTTCTTTACGTCTTTGGAGATGGAGAGATAAGTGGGAAGACTTGCTGTCATTTAACTATAGGAAACTATGGGACATGCCATTTTTTTACTGCCATGATATACCCATTGAGCCTTTGTGTAGAGCAGTTTCACAGATTAAGAGCCAAATACAGTTATAGCTCAACTGTAAAACAATTAAATTTGTAATTTATCCTAGAGAGAGTATGTGTTAGGAACAGTGTGTTCCAGAACAGACCCTTGTGGAACTCCAGATGTCATAATAGCTGATGGAGAGAAGTATTTGCCAATATTAGCTAGAAGTTCTGTGTTTAATATGAGATTTAAGACAGCTCAGAGCCAGACTTAATTTCCAACACAATGTTTCAAGTGCTCAATGAGTAGATCATGGTCACCAGTGTCATATGCAGTACTCAACTCCATCAGGACTAAGATATATTACTTAATGCTGATTAATCATTTGGTACTAGGCTTCTTCCTAGGATCCTTGTGTACTGCTTGGATGATGTATAGCTCGTATGAGTACACCATGAAACATTGCGCCGAAGGGCAGGTGTGCACAATGCCGGTGCAAACGTGTTTGTGCATGCGGGAACACAGTGCAAGCAGCGGTGCAATATGTAACCACATTGCACAGCGGCTGGAAAATAAAAATACATGTTACCCATGGGATTCAAACCCGTGCTTTCCACAGCACTGGTTGCCAGTCAGAAACTTTACCACTGAGCTACTATTGCCAACCTGTGAAAGGTGCAGGAAATTGCATGATATCAGGAAGGACATGGATGTATTTCAAAAAAATAAAATCACACACCATATAAAAAACATTGCATTATATGTTTCACACCCCATCACACTATGTGTGGGCCCTAAAGGATGAGTATAGTTTTGCATTGTGAGGGAGCATCAGAAATGCCATGTCGGTCATCGGCATGCATGATCCAGCACAGAGGTACTTCAGTGTTGAGGACCCCAGCAGCAGGAAGCAGTCAAAGACATGCTTCATGTATCACTGCACGCTGCAACCACCGCCCACATACACACTAGTGGCATTTAGCATTTAGCTAAACACTGGTGGATTTTGTTTTGCAGATGGACGATGATTTGAACAAGCTAACTGATGGCGCAAATTCTTATCTCACGCACACACACACACACACACACACACACAAACAAATCCACTACACCATAAACCATTTGGAGACATGAGAGCTGTTAGGATGAAAAGCTGGCCAAATTTCTGATGCAATTTATCGCTGGACTGAGAAGTACACAAAGGCCCAATCTCAATCTCTTTTTTGTACCCCTTCCCCTTCCCCTTCCACTTGGCCCTACCCCTACCCCTATGCCTACCCCTTTAAAACAAGGGGTAAGGCAAAGAGGTATGCCTCTAGCCTTATGAATTGAGACACCCCTCTGCCTTAGGGGAAAAAAAACTGCCCGTTTCATGAATTTGACGTCATCATGTTGCATCGCTTAAAGTGCTGTCTTCACTGTTTTTCAACATGGCAACCGAAGCGCAACTTGTTGCACTAGCCTGTTTGCTCTTTTTATTTTCTCGCCTTTCTGTGTCAGTGCAAAGAAACAGAGTCGCAGATTTCTTCGACGCATCGCAATCATGTCGGAGAATTTTGTGGTATTAAATGAATGAAATGAATGAAAACTGTTTATTTCGAACATTTGATACAACAACAATTACAAGATAGATCAGTAAAGACAACAACAAAAAGTTTCCTACTGTGTACCCAACATGTCCGAAAAGGGGTTAGGGTGAAGCATCAGCTTATTTAATCCCTACCCCTTTCTCCCCACAGACCAGTAATAACCTTTGCCACAATATACACATAGATTCTACACACCTAAACCGATATCAATATATATATATACATATATATACACATACACATACATATATACATACACACATCAACATACATACACATATACATACACATATATACACATAACATATATACACATATATATACACAAACATAAATATACACCTACACATACCTACTTACATACAAAATACTATATAAAAACAAAAACACCCTAACCCTCATTACCCTTCCTCCTCCCTATACCCAGAAAAACCAATATTTTGTACCGCTGTTTGAACTGGTTCATGCTTGGACATTGCTTGAGCCCCACTCCCAATCTGTTCCACATCCTCACCCCACAGACAGAAATACAGAAACCTTTTAATGTTGTTCGTGCCCACTGATGCTTTAAATTAAATTTCCCCCTCAGACTGTAATCCCCTGATCTGTTAAAAAACATATTTTTAATATTGCTGGAAGTAATTGTTTATTGCTTTATACACAATTTGTACTGTTTGAAAATGAACCAAGTCTGTGAATTTTAAGAATTTGGATTGTAAAAATAGGGGATTTGTATGATCTCTATAGCCAGTATTATGAATAATTCTTATAGCTCTTTTCTGCATTACTGATAGTGATTGTGTTGTACCTTTATAAGTATTACCCCATACCTCTGCACAGTACTGTAAATATGGTAAAACCAGTGAGCAGTAAAGAATGCGGAGTGAGTGTGGTCCAGAATATGTTTTCGCTTTGTTTAGAACTGAAATGGTTCTTGACAGTTTACTTTGTATATGTTTATATGAGTCTTCCAGTTTATCTTATCATCTATTATCACCCCCAGAAACTTATTTTCATGTACCCTTTCAATATCTACCCCCTCGACTTGTAACTGAACCTGTATGTCTGTATTACAATAGCCAAATAACATGTATTTGTTTTACTTAAGTTTAATGATAATTTGTTTCTGTCAAACCATATTTTCAATTTTCCCATTTCTATACTGATCCTCCTCAGTAACTCCTGCAAATCCCCCCCTGAACAAAAAATGCTTGTGTCATCTGCAAATAATACTAATTTTAATATTTGGAAACATTGACAATATCATTTATATAAATTAGAAACAGTTTTGGATCCAATACTGACCCCTGTGGGACGCCACAAGCATTGTCAAGCATGATGATGTATATTCCCCCAACTTCACAAACTGTTTTCTGTTACTTAAGTAGCTTCTCACCCAGTGCAACACCAACCCCCTAATCCCATACTGTTCAAGTTTATTGATTAATATGTCATGATTAATTGTATCAAAGCCTTTTTAAGGTCTATAAATATTCCAACTGAATGTAATTTGTGGTCTATGGCGTTGTAAATCTCCTCAACTGATTCTATTACTGCAAGTGATGTTGAACTATGTGCTCTGAATCCATATTGACTATCAGTAAGTAATTTATGTTTATTTATGAATTTGTCTAATCTATTATTGAATAACTTTTCTAATAATTTGAAAATTGTGGAAGCAAAGAAACAGGTCTATAATTTGTGAAGTGGTGTCTATCCCCAGTCTTATACAGCGGCACAACCTTAGCTATTTTCATTTGATTGGGAAATTTTACCGGTTTGAAATGATAAGTTACAGAGTATGTTAATGGTTCTACAATCCATTCAATGACCTGTTTTACCACCACCATATCAATTTCATTTAAATCGGTAGATGTTTTATATTTACAATTATTCACAATGTCTATAATTTCATTTCCATCCACTGCTGGGAGGAACATTGAACAGGGATTTCTTTCTATGAGATTATTATCCCAATCCTCAGGTTGGGAATCGGGAATTTTTTCTGCCAAGCTTGGTCCAATATTTACAAAAAAATTATTAAAACCGTTGACTACCTCATCCTTATTTTCCTTCTTGACATTATTATCAATGAAATACTGAGGGTAACTCTGTTTTTTATTACCATTTTTGATAATGCTATTTAATATATCCCATATTCCTTTAATATGTTTTTGTTATTATATAATATGTAACTATAATATTCCTTCCTACATACCCGTATAATATTAGTTAATCTATTTTTGTATTTCTTATATCTAGTTTCTGCCTCTTTAGTCTTTAGTTTTATGAATTCTCTATACAGTGTATTTTTCTTATTACATGCATTTCGTAACCCTTTCGTCATCCATGGTCGAGCTTGGATTTTTTGTTTTCTGTAGTCTTGTTTAATTGGACAATTTTTATCATATAATGATGTAAATATTTGTAAAAAAGTTTCATATGCACTATCAACATCACTTTCACTGTATACCTTTTCCCAGTTTTGCTCCTGTAAATCCTTCTTTAGTGTGTTCATGTTTTCCTCTGTCCGCACTCGCCTGTATTTTTATTTCTCCTCTGGCTGATTCCGCCGATGGTTTCTATTATAAACGATGAAAACTGGTAGATTATCACTAATGTCATTGATTAATAATCACTCACAGTGTTATTCTCAATATCATTGCTGAATATATTATCAATTAAGGTGGCACTATGGGAGGTAATTCTGCTTGGGCCTGGTGATTTTTGGATATAAACTCATACTGTACATTATACTGATAAGTTCATCTGTTATTTTATGCTTATTTGGGATTGAGCAGATCAATATTTAAGTCACCACAAATGAACACAGGTTTGTGATTAGTTTTTGAGAACATTTTTTCCCATACAGTCAGTGAATGTTTCAATACTAGATCCTGGTGCTCTATATATACAGCTGACTAATACATTTTTGCTTTTTTCTTCACATATTTCAATAGTTATACAGTCTAATAAGTTATCAATCACAGTTGTCATATTGTCTACTATTTTATAATCCATGTTCTTATCCACATACACAGCCACTCCTCCTCCACTCTTATTTTTTTCTGTTTACACAATTAAATTCATATCCATCCAGTTCAAAATCCATTCCTTTATCTTCATTGATCCATGTTTCTGATATAGCAATTATGTTAAATATTTTTTTTAAACTGACTTAAATATTCTTAATGTTGTTAAAGTTTGCATATAGACTTCTGCTGTTGAAATGGATTATTGATAATTTGTTATCCGTTTTAATGATCCGATTAAACTGTTCATCTGTATAATAGCAACAACTGTCATTGATATTTGAGAAGAAATTATTGGTCCGGGTCTATATCGTGCTCCAAGTCCAGTACATTGTGGTCTGTGTATTTAAATGTTCTCATTCTACTTTTCCATGATCAGCAATCCTTTGAGTTATATCCTTCTTGTCTCCAGATGTAGATGAATAGGTAGTAGATGAATAGGTTCCTCTGGTCTGTGTCATGTTTTTCATAATAATAGTAATCAATAATAATAATAATAATAATAACAATAATAATAACTAATCATATTACTAATTAATTAATCACTTAGTAATTAATATTAATAATACTAATAATAGTTAATAATTAATAATAGTAATAATTCATATTGTTAACTGGTTAATAATTAATTGACTGATTAGTAATTAACTAATTAATTAGTAATTAAAATAAATAAACACTTGAAATATATCAGTCTGTGTGGAATGAATGTACACATACAAGTTTCATCTTTTGAATGGAATTACTGAAATAAATCAACTTTTTCATGATATTCTAATTATATGACCAGCACCTGTATGTATGTTATGGGCTGCATCTAGTTCTGTTAACCTTATATTCTTTTTTCAAATTCTCCCATTTTTTTGCATCCAGCACTATTTCATTTAGAAATTTCCTTGACAAATAATATCAGTCTATTAGGACATCAGGTTATGTGTTACACATATACATGTGTGTGTATATACACTCAACAAAATATAAACGCAACACTTTTGGTTTTGCTCCCATTTTGTATGAGATGAACTCAAAGATCTAAAACTTTTTCCACATACACAATATCACCATTTCCCTCAAATATTGTTCACAAACCAGTCTAAATCTGTGATAGTGAGAACTTCTCCTTTGCTGAGATAATCCATCCCACCTCACAGTGTGTGCCATATCAAGATGCTGATTAGACACCATGATTAGTGCACAGGTGTGCCTTAGACTGTCCACAATAAAAGGCCACTCTGAAAGGTGCAGTTTTGTTTTATGGGGGGGGGGGGGATACCAGTCAGTATCTGGTGTGACCACCATTTGCCTCATGCACTGCAACACATCTCCTTCGCATAGAGTTGATCAGGTTGTCAATTGTGGCCTGTGGAAGTTGGTCCACTCTCTTCAATGGCTGTGCGAAGTTGCTGGATATTGGCAGGAACTGGTACACGCTGTCGATACGCCGGTCCAGAGCATCCCAAACATGCTCAATGGGTGACATGTCCGGTGAGTATGCCGGCCATGCAAGAACTGTGACATTTTCAGCTTCCAAGAATTGTGTACAGATCCTTGCAACATGGGGCCGTGCATTATCCTGCTGCAACATGAGGTGATGTTCTTGGATGTATGGCACAACAATGGGCCTCAGGATCTCGTCACGGTATCTCTGTGCATTCAAAATGCCATCAATAAAATGCACCTGTGTTCTTCATCCATAACAGATGCCTGCCCATACCATAACCCCACCGCCACCATGGGCCACTCGATCCACAACATTGACATCAGAAAACTGCTCACCCACTGATGCCACGCATGCTGTCTGCCATCTGCCCTGGACAGTGTGAACCGGGATTCATCCGTGAAGAGAACACCTCTCCAACGTGCCAAAACGCCAGCGAATGTGAGCATTTGCCCACTCAAGTCGGTTACGCCGATGAACTGGAGTCAAGTCGAGACCCCGATGAGGACGATGAGCATGCAGATGAGCTTCCCGTGAGACCGTTTGTTACAGTTGTGCAGAAACTTCTTTGGTTTATGCAAACTGATTGTGTCAGCAGCTGTCCGAGTGGCTGGTCTCAGACGATCTGGAGGTGAACATGCTAGATGTGGAGGTCCTGGGCTGGTTGGTTACACGTGGTCTGCGTTGTGAGGCTGGTGGATGTACTGCCAAATTCTCTGAAACGCTTTTGGAGACGGCTTATGGTAGAGAAATGAACATGTCAATACCACGCAACAGCTCTGATGACATTCCTGCGGTCAGCATGCCAATTGCACGCTCCCTCCAAATTCTTGCGACATCTGTGGCATTGTGCTGTGTGATAAAACTGCACCTTCAGAGTGGCCTTTTATGTGGGCAGTCTAAGGCACACCGTGCACTAATCATGGGTCTAATCAGCATGTTGGTATGGCACACCTGTGAGGTGGGATGGATTATCTCAGCAAAGGAGAAGTGCTCACTATCACAGATTTAGGACTGGTTTGTGAACAATATTTGAGGGAATGGTGTGATATTGTGTATGTGGAAAAAGTTTTAGATCTTTGAGTCATCTCATACAAAATGGGAGCAAACCAAAAGTGTTGCGTTTATATTTTTGTTGAGGTATTTTCCAACTTACTCCCACTTGTGAAACTTCTCATTTTCTGCACGAACCTTATTAGAAGATGAGTGTGCTCAGGGCTCCCTGTTTGTTTACAAAATACACATGTTACAGGACCTTGAAATCGAACAGCAGGGGTCACTATTATCCAAAAATTTATGAACATACAAATTAATGTCCTTACACTTTATCATGATTCCTCCATTGTGAGAATAAAAGTGTCTTATTGTAGTAAGTAAGTCCCTTCGGCTGCTCCCTTGTTTGCACTCGGGGTTGCCACAGCAAATCCAAGGTGGATCTGCATGCTGAATTGGCACAGCTTTTACGCCGGATGCCCTTCCTGACACAACTCCACATTACATGGAGAAATGTGCAGGGGTGGGATTTGAACATGGAACCTTCTGCACTGAAACCAAGTGCACTAACCACTTGGCCACCACCCCTTAAGTGTCTTATTGTAGTGTTTGTTTATATATGCATTATAACACCTCAGCACACAAGCGAAGTTACGGTATTCTTCAGAACGACAATATACGCAACATGCATCCAACGGCATACACATTGCTGTCATAGGCATCTATTTTTGCCTTTATATAAAACAATAATGAATGTTCTTGCATTGTTTCAAAGGAACAAATATTTAATTCAGTGAAAGCTGGAACGTACATTCAACTTGGCTTCACCTCCTTGAATGGAACATTCCATCTGTCCCCTCATGAAGTTATTCATACCACTGAACTCATAAACATTCATATTTGTATACTGTTACTGTATGTAATAGAAGTACATGAACCAGGAGAAGGGAGACAATCATACGTATTACACCACGGCTATCTTGCCTGTCCTTTGACCCAGATATTTGCAGATGATGCATATGCGCATACCTATACATATGCTGCAAAAATGCAAGGGCAGACTTTTTAAATGGTTCCTGATATTTCCATAAATTCTCCATGTAATCTGGAGTTGTGTCAGGAAAAACCTGTGCCAAATCAACATGCAGATCCACCTCGAATCTGCTGTGGAGACCCCGAGTGAAAACATGGTAGCAGTCAAAGGGACACACTTTAACACTGCTACTATTTTCATGTACAACCCCAATGCCAATTAAGTTGGGACATTGTGTGAAATGTAAATAAAAACAGAATACAATGATATGCAAATCCTCTTCAACCTATATCCTCAATTGAATATACCACAAAGACAAGATATTTAATGTTCAAACTGATACTTTTTTGTTTTTGTGCAAATATCTGCTCATTTTGAAATGGATGCCTGCAACACATTTCAAAAAAGCTGGGACAGGGGCAACAATGCTCAAAGAACACCTATTTAGAAACATTCCACAGGTTATCAGGTTATTTGGAAACAGATGAGTGTCATGATTGGGAATAAAAGGAGCATCCTCAAAAGATCAGCTGTTCACAAGCACAGATGGGTGTTGTGGCTGGGGGTGCCTGGCTGCCTTTGTTTCTGTCTTCTGTTCTGTCTTTTGTTTTTCCTTCCAGGTGGCACGCGTTAGGACTGAGTGGCTGTGTGGCTGAGTTTTCAGGACCTCACCCTGATCACCTGAGGCTGATCAAGTGCAGCTCGTCAGGACTCACAGCTGTGGTGCATCTACACGGATTGGAGCATGGTGGCATTTAAGTCTGTAGTACACAGTGTGTATTTGCCAGAGACTCGACCTTGTGACCAGACGGGTGAGATCGTCGTCTCGAGAGCCATCTCATCATCAGTGGGTGCAGAGACTGTACCAGGTTTGACACCATTGGTCTGTGAAAGAGGAGGGGGTGAGGTCTCATGCTCGTCAGCACACTTCCTGAGGTACGTTAAGTTTTGTGCCTAACATTAGTACAGTCAGTAAATGTGGTGTCCCTCACACCTATTATATTGAGCTGTTGTGTTAGTCGTTTAATCAGCTTCCACTGCAGTTGAGTTATGTGAACAGGGTGTTCCATGCCTGCAGGGAGGGAAGCTGATTAGTGATTAAGCCAGGAAGTGTTTGCTGTTTGTGTACACCTTTGAGTGGTCTCTCTGTGTGTGGAGTGTGGACTCACATGATGATTTCTTCTTTCACAGACTCGGTTTGTCGCGGCCACCTGGGGGGTGTCGGCGGGGTCCTTGGGTCCGAACAGTTTCTGGCTCCGGACCGTTAGTGCTGCTGGGAGCACACCGCAATTCCACCTCGCCAGTCCGCGCACTCATTTGTTTGTACTTAGCACATCACTGTTATGTTTATTAAATTTTGTTATCCTTTGTACCGTGCAACGCTTATTTCATACTGGGTCCTTCAAACGCTGGTCGGTTCTCCGGGCTGCGTTCCGACTCATAACAGTAGTCTCTGGCCAAACATCACAGACCCAGCGGTAGCAGAGAGGGTAACGCGCCGGGAAGGCGGCAGCAGACGTTCAGAAGTTATCCGGATCAGTTGCGGGTGCTCTCCGCCCGGATGGTGCGTGTTTGAGAACCCATTACTGAATACTGATTTGAGCTCTCTTGCAGCCGTGTTCCTGTGTGTGCCTTATCCGAGGGTCGTGGTGGAGTGTGACTGGCGACGGCTTCGCATCACACTTCAAACCGGATAAGAGGTTTAAACAGGAGCTGCAAGAGTGTGTCTGTAATGGGTGAACGCGCATGGCGGAGCTCTGTGGCACGGGTCGCTGTGCTTCCTGTTGTTACAGTTGTAGCCCCGTTTCCCCGGGTAAAGATAGCTACTGCGTCTGTTGTGACAGCTCCGGCGTAATTTAGTTGAAGCACATTTTTGGTTGTGTGTTTGCACACAGCTGCGCACAGAAAAGCAGCATGAGTTGGTTTCTCTGTTACCAAAGGGGTTTTTTTCATTTTTAGCACTCTGGCTCCCTCTGTTGGTGACTGAGTCACATTACTGTTAAGCTCTTAAGTTGGAACAGGTGTGTTCCATTTGTTTGAGCTTAACGGTATATGTCACTTATTAGTTTTGTGTTGGTTCATTTTTTGTGGGTGTTTTTTGAGTTGGTTTTGTGTGGGAGATTGTTTACACTATTAGTGTCTGGGGTCGTGACCCTGCAGTCTGTCTGGAGCATAAAAAAGGACCCAAGTCACTTTGTTAGTCTGTTGGTCTTTCTTTTTATTTCTTTTGGTTTCACCTCCCAGGGTTTGATGGGACGGTCCTCTGGGGGGTGATGGGGGGGTAATTGGGTTGTTTTTTCTTTTTTCTTTTTTTTGTTTTTGTTATGACCTCTCTTCTCCTCTGGCTCCAGCCGTGTGAGCCATATGTGTCGGCGTTGCTGGAGTGGTGCAGTTTGGTTATGCTGGGCGTTTCCCAGGTAACCTCTGCACCCGGGGGGGGGGGGGGGGGGGGGGTTTGGGGTATTTTCTTTTTATTCCCTCTCTTCCCCTCTGGCTCCAGCCGTGTGAGCCGTAGGTTGTCGGCGTTGCTGGAGTGGTGCAGTTTGGTTATGCTGGGCGTTTCCCAGGTAACCTCTGCACCTGGGAGGGGGGGGGGGTTGTGTTTTTTTTGTTGATTCCCTGTTCCACCTCCAGCTTCAGCGCGCCTTTGAGCCGTCTGCCATCGGCGTGGCTGAGGTTTGGGGCAGTGGAATATACCCGCAGCTGGTGGCTGGTTTGGAAGTCGGAGGGGTGGCGCCGTTTTGTGCCGTCTGCCATAACCGCTGTTCCACTCCTCCCGGTTGACTTCTGGGGTATAGTCATGGTTGGTGACGCTGGACGAGCTTCCATTTTCCACTGCGCCGAGGGGGTGGGGTTGGGGTTGTTTTGTTTTTATGTTTTTTTTCTTTCCTTTTGTTTTTCTTCCCAGTTTCCGCCCTCGGGGTGTGACTGTGGTGTCCTCTGGGGGGGAAAGGGCTGTGGGTCCATCTAGCCATAGACAGCCAGGGCTGGGTCCGTTGGTCATGAGGGGAGGCGTCTCCTGGGGTTGATGGAACGGTCCTCTGGGAGGCGCTGGGAGTCCCCGTGGGTGACCTTGGATCCCAGAGGGACCTCGGCTGTGGTTATTACTCCTGGAGCTGGCGGGATGTCCTCTGGGGGGTGTTGATCCCTACATGTCGTCGGGGGGGGGGGGTGTTAGCATTTTTATTTGCAAGCTTACGTTTGGGTTGTTTTTCTTTTCTCCCCTTCCCGGGGTTTGATGGAACGGTCCTCTGGGGAGGGGGGGGTGGTGTTAGCGTTTTTATTTGCAAGCTTAAGTTTGGGTTGTTTTTCTTTTCTCCTCTTCCCGGGGTTTGATGGGACGGTCCTCTGGGGAGGGGGGGGGGGGGGTGGTTTGGTTGTTTGTGTTTGTCTTTTTTGTTTTATGACTAATCAGACTGTACACATGGTTGGACAAAGGCTGACCGCACAGGTTTAAGAACTCCTGGCCACACCTGTGCAAATCAATTGACAGAAACAAGGGCAAAGATGCAGCCAGAGGAGAAGACGTCAACCGTTCTGTTGGATGAAGATTCTGTTGGAAGATGAATGCAGATACGGTTTCCAGCCATGGTCCCTGGAGGGGGGTGTTTCTCCTGGGCCAGGTCTGTGTGGTCGCCGGGAGGCTTCCCGTGAGGGTGGGGTGCTGTTGTGGCTGGGGGTGCCTGGCTGCCTTTGTTTGTCTTCTGTTCTGTCTTTTGTTTTTCCTTCCAGGTGGCACGCGTTTAGGACTGAGTGGCTGTGTGGCTGAGTTTTCAGGACCTCACCCTGATCACCTGAGGCTGATCAAGTGCAGCTCGTCAGGACTCACAGCTGTGGTGCATCTACATGGATTGGAGCATGGTGGCATTTAAGTCTGGAGTACACAGTGTGTATTTGCCAGAGACTCGACCTTGTGACCAGACGAGTGAGATTGTCGTCTCGAGAGCCATCTCATCATCAGTGGATCAATCAATCAATCAATCAACATTTATTTATAAAGCGCTTTACAGCACCGACTGGTGTCCAAAGTGCTTAACATTAAAAACACAAATTTACAAAATAAAACACATATAAAATAAAATTTTAAAACAACACATAAAAAAGAACATAAAAATAACAGAACATGTCACCTCCCCACTAAGTGTTAAAAGCCAGTTTAAATAAATAAGTCTTTAACTTAGATTTAAAAAGTGCTAGGTCAGGAATAGTACGTAACTCAAGAGGTAGCTCATTCCACAGTCTGGGGCCAGCTACTGCGAAAGCATGATCACCCCAGCGTTTATATCTTGACCTTGGAACATCTAAGTAAAGCTGGCCAGACGCCCTTAACGTCCTACTGTAGGTGCGCAAAGTTAAAATTTCAGACAAGTAGGGAGGTGCAAGGCCATAAATAGCTTTAAAAACAAACATTAAAATTTTAAAATCAATTCTAAAACGAACTGGAAGCCAGTGGAGTAAGTATAGGATGGGCGCAATATGCTCACGTCTAGAAGTGTTTGTCAAAAGACGAGCAGCAGCATTCTGCACCAACTGGAGACGCGCAAGAGATGACTGATTAATGCCCGCATAAAGTGCATTACAATAATCAAGTCCGGAGCTGATGAAAGCATGAATGGCCGTCTCAAGATCACGTCTACTGAGAAAGTGCTTTATTTTAGCCAAGGGGCGAAGTTGGAAAAAACTAGCTTTGACAACAGAATTTATCTGTTGATCGAACCTCAAACAGCTGTCAAATATCACTCCCAAATTCTTGACAGCTGGTTTTACATAGTTAGCCAAAGCACCAAAATTTGGTGTTACCACATTTGGTATGCCAGTGCGCTCAAACACCATGATCTCAGTTTTACCATCATTCAGGTAAAGGAAGTTTCGGGACAGCCAATGCTTTACATCATGAATACAATTAAATAATGATGACAAAGCATCACTCCCATTAGTCCTCACAGGCAGATAGATTTGCAGATCATCTGCATAACAATGAAAGGACAAATTGTGCTGGGTTATAATTGACCCCAATGGCAGAATGTACAAAGAAAATAGAATCGGCCCAAGGACAGATCCCTGCGGCACTCCACAGCACAGAGGAGCAGTTGATGAGGAAAGGTCCCCAATCATGACAGAAAAGCTCCTTTCAGCCAAATATGATCTAAACCACTCAAGTGCAATACCATGAATGCCAATAAAATGTTCCAACCGGGAAACAAGTACTGTGTGATCCACAGTATCAAAGGCTGCTGTGAGGTCCAACAGAACCAGCACAGCAGGATTCCCTGCATCCACCGACAGAGTAATATCATTATGAACTTTTAAAAGTGCTGACTCAGTGCTGTGTCGCAATCTAAACCCAGACTGGAATTTTTCAAGGATGAGGTTGTCTTCTAAAAATGATTGTAACTGTAAAAAGACAACCTTTTCTAAAACCTTAGATAGAAATGGCAGATGAGAGACAGGTCTAAAATTGGATAAAACTGATGAGTCCAGGTGAGGTTTTTTAAGAAGAGGTCGAACCACAGCATGTTTAAAAGCAGCTGGAACAGACCCTGATCTAAGGCAAGCATTGATAAAAGTTAGGAGACCCGCCCCAACAGTATTAAAAGCCTCCTTCAGCACCTTAGCTGGAACAACATCAAAAGGACAACTTGTAGATTTTATGTGTTTTACAACATCAGCGAGAGATGCAAAAGAAATGGGCTCAAACTGTTCGAGCACAGCAGAATGTGCACGAGGAGCAGACAACTCAACATTACAGTTCTGATCAGCGTTCTGTCTGATGGATGCAGAGACTGTACCAGGTTTGACACCATGGTCTGTGAAAGAGGAGGGGGTGAGGTCTCACGCTTGTCAGCACACTTCCTGAGGTACGTTAGGTTTTGTGACTAACATTAGTACAGTCAGTAAATGTGGTGTCCCTCACACCTTATTATATTGAGCTGTTATGTTAGTCGTTTAATCAGCTTCCACTGCAGTTGAGTTATGTGAACAGGGTGTTCCATGCCTGCAGGGAGGGAAGCTGATTAGTGATTAAGCCAGGAAGTGTTTGCTGTTTGTGTACACCTTTGAGTGGTCTCTCTGTGTGTGGAGTGTGGACTCACATGATGATTTCTTCTTTCACAGACTCGGTTTGTCGCGGCCACCTGGGGGGTGTCGGCGGGGTCCTTGGGTCCGAACAGTTTCTGGCTCCGGACCATTAGTGCTGCTGGGAGCACACCTGCAATTCCACCTCGCCAGTCCGCGCACTCATTTGTTTGTTTGTACATCACTGTTATGTTTATTAAATTTTGTTATCCTTTGTACCGTGCTCTGCTTATTTCATGCTGGGTCCTTCAAACGCTGGTCGGTTCTCCGGGCTGCGTCCGACACATAACAATGGGGTGAGGATCACCACTTTGTGAAGAACTGCATGAAAAAAAATAGTTTAAGAACAATGTTTTTCAACGTTCAATTGCAAGGAATTTAGGGATTCCATCATCTTTAGTCCATAGTATAATCAGAAGATTCAGAGAATCTGGAGAACTTTGTACACCTATGCGGCAAGGCCAAAAAACAACATTGAATGCCTGTGACCATCGATCCCTCAGGCGGCACTGCATTAAAAACCAACATCATTGTGTAAAGGATCTTATCGCATAGGCTCAGGAACACTTCAGAAAACCATTGTCAGGTAACACAGTTCGTCGCAACATCTACAAGTGCAAGTTAAAACTGTACCATGCAAAGCAAAAGCCACACATCAACAACATCCAGAAACGCCGCTACCTTCTCTGGGCCTGAGCTAATTTGAAATGGACAGATGCAAAATGTAAAAGTGTGCTGTGGTCTGATGAGTCCACATTTCAAATTATTTTTGGAAATCATGGACATTGTGTCCTCTGGACAAAAGAGGAAGAAGACCATCCAGACTGTTACCAGTGCAAAGTTCAAAAGCCAGCATCTGTGATGGTATGGGGGTGTGTTAGTGCCCATGACACGGGCAACTTACACATCTGTGATGGCACCATCAATACTGTAAGGTACATCCAGGTTTTGGAGCAACACATGCTGCCATCCAAGCAACGTCTTTTTCAGGGACGTCCCTGCTTATTTCAGCAAGACAATGCCAAGCCACATTCTACACGTGTTACAACAGCATGGCTTCATAGTAAAAGAGTGCGAGTACTAGTAGACTGGCCTGCCTGCAGTCCAGACCTGTCGCCCATTGAAAATTTGTGGTGCATTATGAAGCGCAAAATACGACAACGGAGACCACGAATTGTTGAACAACTGAAGTCGTACATCAAGCAAGAATGGGAAAGAATTCCATCTACAAAGCTTCAACAATTAGTGTCCTCAGTTCCCAAACATTTATTGAGTGTTTTTGAGTCTTACTGAGCGGTAAACATACCACTCTCCCAGCTTTTTTGAAATGTACTGCAGGCATCCATTACAAAATGAACAAATAGGTTTATCAGTTTGAACATTAAATATCTTGTTTTTGTGGTTTATTCAACTGAATATAGGTTGAAGAGGATTTGCAAATCATTGTATTCTGTTTTTATTTACATTTTACACAACGTCCAACTTCATTGGAATTGGGGTTGTATGTCAACTGTTGTCCATTCAGCTGCTCCCATTTTTTTTGTGTGTGTGTTCTGGGTTGCCACAGTGGATACAACCAGATCCGCATTGGTAGCTGGCACAAGTTTTACACCAGATGCCCTTCCTGACGCAACTCCACTTTTACCTGGAGAAACACACGCAGCCGCTGGTGTTCCAAAGAGATCTCCCATCCAAGTACTAACTAGGTCCCGCACTGCTTAGCTTCTGAGATCTGATGGGATCAGGCTTACACAGAGCAGATCGGCTGCGCTGGGGTTGTATGTCAACTATCTTCTTTAAATTTTCCAAGGAAATTCTTCTTCTTTGGTTACCAGAGTTGCCTCATCGGACAGTATAGTGTAGTCCTTTTGCACATTATGGAGCTCAAATGACAGATCAAATGGGTACCGTCCAACTACTGCTAATTGCTGACTCAGTATTTGGACACCCTATGGATTGTGCAATCATGCTTTTTGCTTAATATATAGTAAGCTAGTATGTTTGAATGTCACTTCACTGAAGCTCCAGTCTGAGCAATTGGGTGACCCACCCTCATGTCTATTTATGTTAGGGAAAGCTGCTGATTTCCATTTAAAGCAACAAACCCCCTTCTCCTTCATAACTACAAGGACGAGACGTAGCCGGCCAAGCAGCCCCCAATCCTCCCCGTCCTGAAGCCAACCGCCCATCACCATCTATCGTCCGACCTCTGCCAACACCTGAACTCTGTTCTACGGCCACAGACAAGGATGCACCCCCACACTACAGCGCACATGCCACTATTTTGTCTGCCTGCGTGGACATGCTCAGTGGGCTTAATCGAATGCGTGTCCCAGTAACAGCAACAACCAATAGCCTGAAGTAAAACCATCTCTACAAAGGCACGTCTGAGTGATATTAACATTTCTTTCAGAAGCTAAATTAATAAGCAATGAGGCGTATCCACGCAATTGTCATCTTTTACAAAGCTCACATTTTAAGGCAAAGACGAATGTTTGATTTAGACTGAATTTCAGAGCAATAGAGAGCAGCAGCCAAGAGATAGACGACGGCCCGTCTTTCTTCTCATATGAACCTCCTGTGTGGAAGCAGCATGCTGATATAGCACTCCTGGATGCATCACAGGCAGAATTCAACAAACTTTTATTGGCCGAGCATCTGCCTCAACCTGGGCTCTATAATGAGTACTGTGATGGTGCTTCCTCAGTGAAAATCTCTCAGTTGGAGGTTTTTAAAAGTGCTTCTTTGGCTCAGTCAGTGTGGTGCGGTTGGCAAATATACTGCGTGTTTAATCCCCGGTGGGCAATGTATCTGCACATCCTTCAGTGTGCGCAATTAACCCGAATTGTCTGTGCGGTGCAGGTATGTCTGCAATTACTATACCAAATGTTTCTGCAGCTCGTGCAGCTATCTGACAAACAACTCAATATTAGTGACTTTCTCCAAGGATTTCTTACTTTGGAGTATTTGTTTGTTTTTTGGTGGGGAAGGCGAATCTTATCTTACAAAATTACAATTATATTCATTTATGTCCTGATGTATGTTCGCTGCCATATTGCAATACGTATTATCACATATGTCCATTGAGTTGCATATATATTTGTATATTCACATTTTTTTTTACAGTTGTAAAAAATACAGCATATTAATGAATGAGTGAATGTACAGCATATTAAATTTGATATTAAGAATGCATGGCTCATACTATAGCATCCCAGCTATATTTTAATTACAGCCAAGTGAAGTGAATATTACGTAAAATAAATTACAGAGCCACCCCCCCCCCCCCCCCCCCCCAAGTATTTATTACATTCGCCATGGATGTAATAAAATCAGCGTTTACTTATTTATTTGTCTGTCTGTCTGGATTACATCAAAACTGCTGCACGGATTTTGACAAAACTTTCAACACTGCTACATATTAGGCCATGGAAGACTCCATTAAATTTTGGCTGTGATCTAGATCTGGATCTGGATTCTGGATCAAGTTTCATTTTATATAGGCTTTGAAGTATGACGTCAAAACTACTTCAGGGATTCTCACCAAAGTTTCACCACAGATATATATTAGGCCATGGAAGACTCCAATAAATTTTGGACGAGATCCAAATCCAAATCCAGATTCTGGATCAAGATTTCACTTTATATACACTTTGAAGGATTACATCAAAACTACTTCACAGATTATCACCACAATTGCACCACAGATAGATATTAGGGCATGGAAGACTCCACTGAATTTTAGAGGTGATCCGGATCCGATTCTGGATCAAGATTTCACTTTATTTAGTCTTTGAAGTATTACTTCAAAACTACTTCACGGATTCTCACCAAATCTGCACCACAGATAGATATTATGGCATGGAAGACACCACTGAATTTTGGAGGTGATCTGGCTCAGGATCTGGATTCTGGATCAATATTTCCCTTTGTACAGGCTTTGAAGGATTATATCAAAGCTACTTCACGGATTCTCACCAAATTTGTGACACAGATAGATATTAGGGCATTGAAGACACCACTGAATTTTGGAGGTGATCTGGATCCGGATCCAGATTCTGAATCATTATATCACTTTGTACAGGCTTTGAAGGATTATATCAAAGCTACTTCACGGATTCTCACCAAATTTGTGACACAGATAGATATTAGGGCATGAAAGACTCCACTGAATTTTGGAGGTGATCTGGATCCGGATCCAGATTCTGAAACAATATATCACTTTGTACAGGCTTTGAAGGATAATATCAAAGCTACTTCACCAAATTTGTAACACAGATAGATATTAGGGCATGGAAGACACCACTGAATTTGGTCGGTGATCCGGATCCCGACAGCGGACGTCAGAAATCTCTGATTGCTCTTGTTATTATTATTTCACGGGCAAGTTAGCAGAAAACAGTGCTCCCATTGGCATCAAGTGACACATTTCCCTTGTCCCATTACATTTCAGAAGAGCATGCTACATTCATGACACCACAAAACTGCCTGAAAAGATTTTCTTTCACCAAAACATCATATCTAGCAGATGTACCTTCTGGCAAATTATAGCTGAATTTTTTTTTTTTTTTTTTATAAAATCATCCTCTATACTGCTTCATTGTGAAGCTGTATAACTGCGGACACAAAATAAAAAACATGCACTAGGCACAATTTCTTCAATCACAGCCACAGAAGCCATTAACAACTTCTGGGTTGTCTGGGTGTCTTTGTTTCTTTCCTCACAGATTTAGCATAGAGTGCTATTCTGTTTGTATTTCTTCATAATTTATGTAAATAAAGTCCAAGACAGTGACTTGTAAATACCCCTGATATGTTTGAAGAAAACTGGCAATAAAATTGATTATTTAGATATAATGTACCAAAGGGGCCCATTACTTATGCAACCCATCATCTTGGCTTTTATATTTTTAATTAATTTATATCAAGTTGAAGAGATCTGCTTTGAGTTTGAGTTTAAGGAAGATAATTTTAGAAATCTTTATACTGAGAAGCCAGATTTACTTTTTGTATTTGAAATGGCATAAACAAATTAAAAAGCGTGAAATACCAAGGGGCTGAATGCCATTGCATGGGACTGTAATTGAATGTCGCTACAAGTTCTACATTTCACCACATACAGATTCACTTCTGATTGCCGAGTCCAGAATGTCAATGAAAGCTTGGATCTTAGGCCCTGTCCCACTGGGGAGAGGATTAATTGCGCATGAATTGAGTACACAAAGTATGGGCATTTGTTGTCGTCTGCAACAAAAATGGCCAAAAATGACAAATGTCCCAGTATGAATTATGGATATATTAATAATATATAGCAAATATATGATGAACAATCACGATTATATAACACATGTAGTGAGGAAACTGATCTGACACATTGAGATTATCACGGCAGTATTACGGGTGTATTGTCAATGCTTCTCGCATGTGTTGCACGTGCACGGCATCTGCATTGCGGTCATAAAAGAAGCGCACTCACTCCTTTCGGCATCACTATTCACACCAATAATACAGCCTCTGGGGCATTTGCTGGACTTGGACAAGTTGATCACAGAGTCAATGTTCATTTTGTCATGCGAGGGTTAACTGTTCATGAGTTTGGGGAGTGGGAGGGGGGAAGCTGCTTGGGGTGTGAGACAGTTTTTTTTTTTTTTTGAGAGTGTCACAGAAAACAGACTTCAGCTTGAGTTGTGGATAAACAGCAACTCTTCCTTTTGTTGGTGTTAAATAAAAGTCCTGGATTGCAGCAGCTATTACGTCTTTGTGGATCTCCACAACCGGACCGGCACTGACTGGCAGGTATGTACCTTTTTGCCACATATAGTACTTTGGGTTTACGTGACGTGTTTGTTATACATTCACAGATTGTCCGCAAATTAGCTGCAAAGCAGATGTAATAAAAATGTTTTATTCATGGCGAATTTGTATGCATTCGCTACAGCATATTTTAGTTTGTGATGTGGACATGATGGGCACGCAATATATCTGTTTTACACACTGTCCCAGTCCGCTGTCAAGCCGCAAATCCCTGTCAGTAGCGGATATCAGCGGTTAACGGCAGATAACCGCTCTGGCTTGATTTCACTGATATATATGGAGTATGTAAGGTGGATGTCATCCGCATTCAGATTTTTGAACAGCTCAAAAATCCTGGCTGTGGACATGCGTGCCTCTGCGGATGATCACGGATGTTTTCGGATAACGGCCGACTCATACAGGCATTTTACATGGATATTGTGGATGTTTGGCAAATATGGGCCAATTCTGTGCGCAATCCATATGCAAATCCTCCTAAACGCCAGTGGGACAGGGCCCTTAGACACCAATGCCAATACCTTGAAGTGGCTCAGGATAAGCAACCTCTGGGGCGGACAAATTCGGACAAGTGCCCAGCAAATAGTGTACACAGAGGTGAAAAAGCACATCTCCAACTCTCTACAAGACTAGAGGTCATGCAGGAAACTTCCCAAAATGTTCTGTGTAAGCCTTTGTCTTTCACTCTGTCACAGGTGAGCAGCTGTAGCCTATTAGCTCGTTCACAGGAGCTACTCTGACAGGCCTCACAAAACAATGAACTCAAGGAGATTTCAAGTGCTTGCACTTGTATCCTCAAGGAAAATGAACCCACCCTTATGTGCACGATGGTGTTAGTTCTCATCTGTCAAAACATTCTCCAACATTTTGGGTTTTCTTATTTGTCCAATAAAATGCCAAAAATGCCTGCAGCAATCTTAGCTGTCCTGCAAGAAAGGAAAGCTTTTGTGATAAACAGTGATGTAACCTTTTGATTCACATTTACATTGTTCAGTACATGACAGTTAATACAGCCATTTCCAATCGATTTGACAGTTTTCTTCCTCTTCCTTTTCTTCTTGTAGATAGAAGATAACTGTGAGATCTCTAATCAAATGGCACACACACATTACTGTGGGGTTATCACATTCATCTGACATTTGCTTAAAATACATTTAATGATCTTATCAGTGGTCATGGGCCTCATGAGGGTGAGGTGACAACGCCACACTTAATTTTTGTTTTGTTTGTTTTGTTTTGTTTTTGTTGATGTTGTTGTTGTTTTTGATGTACCATAGCTGTATCTAAAATGTAGACAATGTGCTGAATAGCATAACATTTCCCAAAGAATCTAATTTTCTGTGAAGAAATAAATTTGCATTGTGATTTTCTGGTTGGTACACCTTGCTTAGCTCCTTTTCGGCTTTGTTGGCAATGCTATTTCTGCTCTGAGTAAGAAACATTTCAGCAAATTAAAGATATAACTATGGATGCTGAAACAAAAGCCAATGAGCAACCTTGAACATGAGATGGAAAACATACACTCAACAAAAATATAAACACAACACTTTTGGTTTTGCTCCCATTTTGTATGAGATGAACTCAAAGATCTAAAACTTTTTCCACATACACAATATCACCATTTCCCTCAAATATTGTTCACAAACCAGTCTAAATCTGTGATAGTGAGCACTTCTCCTTTGCTGAGATAATCCATCCCACCTCACAGGTGTGCCATATCAAGATGCTGATTAGACACCATGATTAGTGCACAGGTGTGCCTTAGACTGCCCACAATAAAAGACCACTCTGAAAGGTGCAGTTTTATCACACAGCACAATGCCACAGATGTCGCAAGATTTGAGGGAGCGTGCAGTTGGCATTGTCATGTGCCCGTGGCTCAGAGAACAGTGACAAGGAGGAGACACAAACGAGAGGATTAGAAAAATAGAAGTATTTATTTACAATAGTTTAAGTCAAGAAATTAAAAGGTGCAAAGATGTGCAGCTGTGCAAAAAGGCACTCTGTTACCGGTCGGCGCAGCGAGACGTCCTAGAAAGAGAGAGGGAGAGAACAAAATGAATTAATTGGGCCCACTTAAATAAGAGACAGGGACACCAGGCCCAGGTGCCCCTGATTATGGGCCCGCCCCACTACAAGACGGCGGGGACCGTCACAGCATGCTGACAGCAGGAATGTCAAGCAGAGCTGTTGCTCGTGTATTGAATGTTCATTTCTCTACCATAAGCAGTCTCCAAAGGCGTTTCAGAGAATTTGGCAGTACATCCAACCAGCCTCACAACCGCAGACCACATGTAACCAAACCAGCCCAGGACCTCCACATCCAGCATGTTCACCTCCAAGATCGTCTGAGACCAGCCACTCGGACAGCTGCTGAAACAATCGGTTTGTATAACCAAAGAATTTCTGCACAAACTGTCAGAAACCGTCTCAGGGAAGCTCATCTGCATGCTCATCGTCCTCATCAGGGTCTCGACCTGACTCCAGTTCGTCGTCGTAACTGACTTGAGTGGGCAAATGCTCACATTCGCTGGCGTTTGGCACGTTGGAGAGGTGTTCTCTTCACGGATGAATCCCGGTTCACACTGTCCAGGGCAGATGGCAGACAGCGTGTGTGGCGTCGTGTGGGTGAGCGGTTTTCTGATGTCAATGTTGTGGATCGAGTGGCCCATGGTGGCGGTGGGGTTATGGTATGGGCAGGCGTCTGTTATGGACGAAGAACACAGGTGCATTTTATTGATGGCATTTTGAATGCACAGAGATACCGTGACGAGATCCTGAGGCCCATTGTTGTGCCATACACATCCAAGAACATCACCTCATGTTGCAGCAGGATAATGCACGGCCCCATGCTGCAAGGATCTGTACACAATTCTGGGAAGCTGAAAATGTCCCAGTTCTTGCATGGCCGGCATACTCACCGGACATGTCACCCACTGAGCATGTTTGGGATGCTCTGGACCAGCGTATACGACAGCGTGTACCAGTTCCTGCCAATATCAATCAATCAATCAATCAATTTTTTTTTATATAGCGCCAAATCACAACAAACAGTTGCCCCAAGGCGCTTTATATTGTAAGGCAAGGCCATACAATAATTATGTAAAACCCCAACGGTCAAAACGACCCCCTGTGAGCAACAGGAAGAACTTCCTTTTAACAGGAAGAAACCTCCAGCAGAACCAGGCTCAGGGAGGGGCAGTCTTCTGCTGGGACTGGTTGGGGCTGAGGGAGAGAACCAGGAAAAAGACATGCTGTGGAGGGGAGCAGAGATCGATCACTAATGATTAAATGCAGAGTGGTGCATACAGAGCAAAAAGAGAAAGAAACAGTGCATCATGGGAACCCCCCAGCAGTCTACGTCTATAGCAGCATAACTATGGGATGGTTCAGGGTCACCTGATCCAGCCCTAACTATAAGCTTTAGCAAAAAGGAAAGTTTTAAGCCTAATCTTAAAAGTAGAGAGGGTGTCTGTCTCCCTGATCTGAATTGGGAGCTGGTTCCACAGGAGAGGAGCCTGAAAGCTGAAGGCTCTGCCTCCCATTCTACTCTTACAAACCCTAGGAACTACAAGTAAGCCTGCAGTCTGAGAGCGAAGCGCTCTATTGGGGTGATATGGTACTACGAGTTCCCTAAGATAAGATGGGACCTGATTATTCAAAACCTTATAAGTAAGAAGAAGAATTTTAAATTCTATTCTAGAATTAACAGGAAGCCAATGAAGAGAGGCCAATATGGGTGAGATATGCTCTCTCCTTCTAGCCCCCATCAGTACTCTAGCTGCAGCATTTTGAATTAACTGAAGGCTTTTTAGGGAACTTTTAGGACAACCTGATAATAATGAATTACAATAGTCCAGCCTAGAGGAAATAAATGCATGAATTAGTTTTTCAGCATCACTCTGAGACAAGACCTTTCTGAAAAAAGCAGTCCTACATATTTGTTTAATATGCGCTTTGAATGACATATCCTGATCAAAAATGACTCCAAGATTTCTCACAGTATTACTAGAGGTCAGGGTAATGCCATCCAGAGTAAGGATCTGGTTAGACACCATGTTTCTAAGATTTGTGGGGCCAAGTACAATAACTTCAGTTTTATCTGAGTTTAAAAGCAGGAAATTAGAGATCATCCATGTCTTTATGTCTGTAAGACAATCCTGCAGTTTAGCTAATTGGTGTGTGTCCTCTGGCTTCATGGATAGATAAAGCTGGGTATCATCTGCGTAACAATGAAAATTTAAGCAATACTGTCTAATAATACTACCTAAGGGAAGCATGTATAAAGTGAATAAAATTGGTCCTAGCACAGAACCTTGTGGAACTCCATAATTAACTTTAGTCTGTGAAGAAGATTCCCCATTTACATGAACAAATTGTAATCTATTAGACAAATATGATTCAAACCACCGCAGCGCAGTGCCTTTAATACCTATGGCATGCTCTAATCTCTGTAGTAAAATTTTATAGTCAACAGTATCAAAAGCAGCACTGAGGTCTAACAGAACAAGCACAGAGATGAGTCCACTGTCCGAGGCCATAAGAAGATCATTTGTAACCTTCACTAATGCTGTTTCTGTACTATGATGAATTCTAAAACCTGACTGAAACTCTTCAAATAGACCATTCCTCTGCAGATGATCAGTTAGCTGTTTTACAACTACCCTTTCAAGAATTTTTGAGAGAAAAGGAAGGTTGGAGATTGGCCTATAATTAGCTAAGATAGCTGGGTCAAGTGATGGCTTTTTAAGTAATGGTTTAATTACTGCCACCTTAAAAGCCTGTGGTACATAGCCAACTAACAAAGATAGATTGATCATATTTAAGATCGAAGCATTAAATAATGGTAGGGCTTCCTTGAGCAGCCTGGTAGGAATGGGGTCTAATAAACATGTTGATGGTTTGGATGAAGTAACTAATGAAAATAACTCAGACAGAACAATCGGAGAGAAAGAGTCTAACCAAATACCGGCATCACTGAAAGCAGGCAAAGATAATGATATGTCTTTGGGATGGTTATGAGTAATTTTTTCTCTAATAGTTAAAATTTTGTTAGCAAAGAAAGTCATGAAGTCATTACTAGTTAAAGTTAAGGGAATACTCAGCTCAATAGAGCTCTGACTCTTTGTCAGCCTGGCTACAGTGCTGAAAAGAAACCTGGGGTTGTTCTTATTTTCTTCAATTAGTGATGAGTAGAAAGATGTTCTAGCTTTACGGAGGGCTTTTTTATAGAGCAACAGACTCTTTTTCCAGGCTAAGTGAAGATCTTCTAAATTAGTGAGACGCCATTTCCTCTCCAACTTACGGGTTATCTGCTTTAAGCTACGAGTTTGTGAGTTATACCACGGAGTCAGGCACTTCTGATTTAAAGCTCTCTTTTTCAGAGGAGCTACAGCATCCAAAGTTGTCTTCAATGAGGATGTAAAACTATTGACGAGATACTCTATCTCACTTACAGAGTTTAGGTAGCTACTCTGCACTGTGTTGGTATATGGCATTAGAGAACATAAAGAAGGAATCATATCCTTAAACCTAGTTACAGCGCTTTCTGAAAGACTTCTAGTGTAATGAAACTTATTCCCCACTGCTGGGTAGTCCATCAGAGTAAATGTAAATGTTATTAAGAAATGATCAGACAGAAGGGAGTTTTCAGGGAATACTGTTAAGTCTTCAATTTCCATACCATAAGTCAGAACAAGATGTAAGATATGATTAAAGTGGTTGGTGGACTCATTTACTTTTTGAGCAAAGCCAATAGAGTCTAATAATAGATTAAATGCAGTGTTGAGGCTGTCATTCTCAGCATCTGTGTGGATGTTAAAATCGCCCACTATAATTATCTTATCTGAGCTAAGCACTAAGTCAGACAAAAGGTCTGAAAATTCACAGAGAAACTCACAGTAACGACCAGGTGGACGATAGATAATAACAAATAAAACTGGTTTTTGGGACTTCCAATTTGGATAGACAAGACTAAGAGTCAAGCTTTCAAATGAATTAAAGCTCTGTCTGGGTTTTTGATTAATTAATAAGCTGGAATGGAAGATTGCTGCTAATCCTCCGCCTCGGCCTGTGCTACGAGCATTCTGACAGTTAGTGTGACTCGGGGGTGTTGACTCATTTAAACTAACATATTCATCCTGCTGTAACCAGGTTTCTGTAAGGCAGAATAAATCAATATGTTGATCAATTATTATATCATTTACCAACAGGGACTTAGAAGAGAGAGACCTAATGTTTAATAGACCACATTTAACTGTTTTAGTCTGTGGTGCAGTTGAAGGTGCTATATTATTTTTTCTTTTTGAATTTTTATGCTTAAATAGATTTTTGCTGGTTATTGGTGGTCTGGGAGCAGGCACCGTCTCTACGGGGATGGGGTAATGAGGGGATGGCAGGGGGAGAGAAGCTGCAGAGAGGTGTGTAAGACTACAACTCTGCTTCCTGGTCCCAACCCTGGATAGTCACGGTTTGGAGGATTTAAGAAAATTGGCCAGATTTCTAGAAATGAGAGCTGCTCCATCCAAAGTGGGATGGATGCCGTCTCTCCTAACAAGACCAGGTTTTCCCCAGAAGCTTTGCCAATTATCTATGAAGCCCACCTCATTTTTTGGACACCACTCAGACAGCCAGCAATTCAGGGAGAACATGCGGCTAAACATGTCACTCCCGGTCTGATTGGGGAGGGGCCCAGAGAAAACTACAGAGTCCGACATTGTTTTTGCAAAGTTACACACCGATTTAATGTTAATTTTAGTGACCTCCGATTGGCGTAACCGGGTGTCATTACTGCCGACGTGAATTACAATCTTACCAAATTTACGCTTAGCCTTAGCCAGCAGTTTCAAATTTCCTTCAATGTCGCCTGCTCTGGCCCCCGGAAGACAATTGACTATGGTTGCTGGTGTCGCTAACTTCACATTTCGCAAAACAGAGTCGCCAATAACCAGAGTTTGATCCTCGGCGGGTGTGTCGTCGAGTGGGGAAAAACGGTTAGAATTGTGAACGGGTTGGCGGTGTACACGGGGCTTCTGTTTAGAACTACGCTTCCTCCTCACAGTCACCCAGTCAGCCTGCTTTCCCGGCTGCTCGGGATCTGCCAGGGGGTAACTAACGGCGGCTAAGCTACCTTGGTCCGCACCGACTACAGGGGCCTGGCTAGCTGTAGAATTTTCCAAGGTGCGGAGCCGAGTCTCCAATTCGCCCAGCCTGGCCTCCAAAGCTATGAATAAGCTACACTTTTTACAAGTACCGTTACTGCTAAAGGAGGCCGAGGAATAACTAAACATTTCACACCCAGAGCAGAAAAGTGCGGGAGAGACAGGAGAAGCCGCCATGCTAAATTGGCTAAGAGCTAGTAGCTACGCTAAGCTAGCGGATTCCTAAAAACATGCAAAGTGAATGTGTAAATAATTTAGAGGTGATTCAGCAGGAGTGCTTTAGTTAAGGCACGTAAAGATTACACTGGGAAACAAATCGTAATCTAGATAACTAGATCAATCTAACGGCGCAGATTAAACAGCTAACAGATACAGAAAAACACCGCTGTGCTCCGGAACAGGAAGTGATACAATACCGCAGTGAGAGCCAACCACCAATAGAGGCTCCATCAACTTCGCACAGCCATTGAAGAGGAGTGGACCAACATTCCACAGGCCACAACTGACAACCTGATCAACTCTATGCGAAGGAGATGTGTTGCACTGCATGAGGCAAATGGTGTTCACACCAGATACTGACTGGTATCCCCCCCCCAATAAAACAAAACTGCACCTTTCAGAGTGGCCTTTTATTGTGGACAGTCTAAGGCACACCTGTGCACTAATCATGGTGTCTAATCAGCATCTTGATATGGCTCACCTGTGAGGTGGGATGGATTATCTCAGCAAAGGAGAAGTGCTCACTATCACAGATTTAGACTGGTTTGTGAACAATATTTGAGGGAAATGGTGATATTGTGTATGTGGAAAAAGTTTTAGATCTTTGAGTTCATCTCATACAAAATGGGAGCAAAACCAAAAGTGTTGCGTTTATATTTTTGTTGAGTATAGTAAACCCACTTATGCATAGCTTATATATATATATATATATATATATATATATATATATATATATATACACACACACACACACACACGAGTGTCTTGCCCGTGGGGATCCATGGGCTCTAGATTGGGTAGTGTTTATAAAATAGATTGCTGACATTTTCCAAGCGTGGTAATAAATTATGCAAGGATTATGCAATAATGAGCTGGAATGGGGTGTTATTCCAGAATGTTTTTAGATCTCAAAAGTTTTTTGAAGAAGAAGTCAACCTTTTTATTTCCTGTTAATTACATAATTTTTAAAATGTTAATTACCTCCGCCAAGGAGGTTATGTTTTCGGTCACGTTTGTTTGTTTGTCTGTCTGTTTGTCAGCAGGATAACTCAAAACGTTTTGAATGGATTTTGATGAAATTTTGTGGAGTGGTTGAAAATGACAAGAGAAACAAGTGATTAAATTTTAGCGGTGATCCAGATCACGATCCGGATCCCGATGCTAACGCGTTAGCATGTCTATGGCATTTTCAATGTTAAAAGTTAGCATTAAGCAGTTGCAGCTGTCATCACGTTCAGGTGCATTTGTTTTCAAATTTTAATAGTCCTTACATTTATTTTTGTTTATATATTAATAATCTAATGATTATTATATACAATTTTAGAGAAAGAGACAAAAAGAAATAGAACACTGTGACAAGGAGGGAATCTCTTTAGGGTCAGTGATCCTACGGCCTTGTTTAGAGAAGTGTTTCATAAATGTTCAAAACTTCATATATTTGCAGTTTAGTTGAATAATAAATTGAATTTTGTCTCATTCGTTCTTGTCTATAAGCACATGCAATATCAATATCAGTGATCAGATGACAGTAGCTTCTGGGAAAGGTGCAAGTTGCAATAAACTGTGATGCCAAGCGCTAAGGATACATGCTATCCAGTCACAGCAGATGAAACTTTTTTACTACTGAGCAAACATCATTGTTAGACTTTTTTAGGTTCAATGATTCCACAGCGTGTAGATGTTATGGCGTCAGTGACCCCATGGCCTTGGCGGAGGTTTGCACTCTCTGAGTGCTTCTAGTTTACTGTTTTAATGTATTTAAAAATTGTCCAGGTTCTTATCTTATTCTTACCATTATTATTGTTATTATCAGTATTATTATTGTTTTATTTTATTATTACTGAAATTTGATTTTTAAATGGACCACAATGGAAAATAAGTGTTTTCACTTTCTTGTGTCATCCATGTGTTTTTAACGTTTTTACAAATATATTATGTACTTACATTGAACTTACTCAATAAAATCATGCACTCACATACTCACACTTTTAATAAAAAGATCATTTATTGCCCCCTGCTGGAATGGCGTGTGAGTGCAGAATGTAGTTTGCAACATAGCTAATATCCAAAGCTTCTTCCAAAATATTATTCCTATCAACATTCCATTTTAGCAGCATTCATCCTTGACCCAAAAGATATAAGCATACCAAATGGCAAATGTCAACTCTACCCAGTTTCTCCATGACTGAAGTTGTACGCAGGCACACATGCACGGATGCAGGACGCATGGATGCACGCAGGCGTGGAGAGCTTTCTGTCTTTTCTGCATTCTGCCACAAGCGGGTGCTTGTAATGTTAGACGCAAATGGAGATGGTGGTGGAAAACATCAAATGCAATACTCTTCTCATTTATGGTACCAGCAACATGACATTTAACTAAACTGAGTAAACTAATTGAACTACAAAAACACAATCAATCAATAACGCTAACAACACTGTTAAACTAACATGAACCACCACCACAACATTTAAAACCCCAAACTCCCATGGTGCATTGCAGCTCAATTGTTTAATGGTTAGCTAAAATTGCTAATTTCTCCAAAACATTAGTCGTATCACCTTTCTGTTTTCACAGTGCTCATCCTTGACTGAAAATTCATAAGCATACCAAACGGCAAATGCCAGCTCACCCCAGTTTCTGCATGTTCGAAGTCATACACACGCACACATGAATGCACACACACACACACACACACTCAGAGGCCACGTGGCTATTATATCCTCTCTGAAATGGTCATCTCCGTTTAAAAAAAAAAAAAAAGAATCTGACAAACACATTTTCTCTTTTTTATTGTAAGCAAATACAACTTTTTCAAACAAAACTAGCAGGACCACAGCAATCTGAATCTAAATAAAATATAGTGTTATTTTATTTATTTATTTTCATTTTCATCACAGCTGGGGTAACTGGGGTTACTGTGATATCACAACATGAATAAATAATATGAATTAAAAAAAAATCAATGAAATTGGCTGTTTTTGTCTGCATGATAAAATGCTTTTCAGGAAAAAAAAAGAAAGACATGAATCATCAGAGCTAGATCGTCATACGGCGTGTGGTAGCATGGGTTGGGTGGTTGGGTGGCTTGCTGTGTCTGGTAATGAAATAGTGGACTTTGTTGATGTAAATGTGGAGGTGTTGCATTGGCTTGAGGGAGCAGAGCCCAAAGACCATCGAACAGTTGCCCGATTACCCATACTGCTGAGCGGGTACTTCCATGAATTAGGAAAGAAGCCACTCTTCTCTTTTCATATTCCTTTTGTGCTGCTGTTGCATGTTTTCCAGGAATGACCTCTGCTGACCAGTCACTTAGGATCTGTGCATAACCAGATAATTGCTTTCATTCTGGATACCATACCAAATAATCATCCTACCTCTGTATTCAAATATGTTGTAACCCATCCACATTGCTTCTGATTTCATAAAGGACATGAACTATTTTATTCTGCTGGTACTTTATAGTATTGCCTCTTCTAAAAAAAATACAGAACTCCACATAAATACATAAAGATATTTGATTTTCAGCAAACCTCAACAGGAAGTTTCAAGAAATTACCATGGTTTTATTTAGCAAAAAAACTCACCTTTTCAGGTTGGAGCCTCAGAATAGCTGTCCTCCCCTATGTTGTCTTCAAGTTGTGAAGACCTTGTGTCATCGATACTCTCTGAAGTGCTGTTGGCATCATCTAAATATCAGAGCAGTAGTTAATGTGAAGTACTGAATTGGACAAGGAAAAAGGACGTTCACTAAGTCGAGCACAATTGCACTGTGTTCATGCTTTAAAATATCACTCCTAGTTTCACTCCTTAATATACTCTGCAAATAACTCACTTTGCAGCAGATTGCTGGTGTCATGTTAAAATACAAACATGCACGGAATGAATCAGAAATATATATGAAATTGAGCTAAATGAGTGCAATAGGGCATAGCATATCAACATTTCATCCCATTTCGTCCATTAAAGGTAGTCAACACTAAGTGGCAGCACATGCAATTAAATTTTGCATGTTGCTCCATTTTGTTACATTTTTCCCTCCATTTTTGTAATTATCGGGCCTAGTTTCATGCCTTTTTTGCTACAATTATTTACATTTTACCCCATTTCGCTCCATTTTGTATGTTATTATAACTGCCAAGGGAGCCTTTCTTCATGAGCTCACCTACTAAACATTTGGGTTAACTTAACCTGAATTCCTGACATTAACTTAAACTAAATACACACATTTGGCTAATAGTATGTCTCATTAAAAAAAAGAGGAGTAGTGCGTTAGCCTGATTTTAACAGGACTTACCAGCCAGGTTTTTCGATGTCTCATGTGAACTGTCCTCCGATGGAAAACCGAAATCAACTCCAATGTCCTCCAGATTAGCGAGTGTTCAACCTCCTATTATTTCTTCCATTAAGTCATAATAGGGGAAGGTGGTTGGAGCACCACTGCTTCTGTTCTTTTTTAACCTCTCTTTATAGAAATTGCTCTTCATTCCTTTCCAGCAGTTTTTTATTTGCTCGACTGACCTCATTAGTCCAGACTCAGAGAGCTTCTCACAGACTTCATTGAACAAGTCTGCATTTTGAACCTTACATCCGTCCAGTCTTTCCAATATTTTATGTTCTTTGAAAATTTTGAGGAGGAGCGTTGTATCCTGAAAACTCCAATTCTGCTTTGCGACCGCCATTCTTATGAATGAAGAGCAAGAAGTGTCACGTGGAGGTGTGACATAACAGACATGCGCAACAATGCTCCACACAGACTAGCAATCCGACATGCCATGTATATCGGGTTACAAACAGGCTTACACCACCTCTTCTGACCCGATTGTAATTTCGATTGGATTGGGTGAATCTAATCAGATGGAGCTGTTGACATGGCATGATTTTGATCTGATTGTTCACTCTGCTTGTTCAATCAGATTACTTGTGGTCCATGTAACCGCAGCTACTGATCATTCCACCAAATTCTGTCATCAGCTGGAATACTGAGGCTGAATACTGCTTAAAGACATACGAACAAACCAATGTACAAAACTGCTAAAAGATGGCACATGACAAAAAAAAAAACTTTTAAACTGCATCATACAAATTCAAACAAAACACCCCCACACCACCAAAAAGAGAAAGAAAAAAAATCAGTTTATGTATATAAAATCAGAAAACTGGCCTTTAGCCACAAAAGTTTTGGTACTTACATTGCATCCATTTGACATAAAAATCAAGAATGATAATTTTAACAGCAACAAGGGCAATCTGAGATTTCTTACATTCACCAAGGATTGACGAGGACTCAAAATAAAATATATGTGATTCACATTGTGACCTGCTCTGTACCTGAAATTCTGATCCAGAACCTTTATCCAGATCCAGATCACCTCCAAAATTTAGTGGAATTTTCCATGGCCTAATATCTGTCTGTGGTGCAAATTTGGTGAGAATCCATGAAGTAGTTTTGACGTAATCCTTAAAAGCCTATATAAAGAGAAATCTTGATCCAGAATCCCGATCCAGATCCGGATCACCTCCTAAAAGTAGTGGAGTCTTCCATGGCCTAATATCTATTGGTGGTGCAAATTTGGTCAGAATCCATAAAGTAGTTTTGATGTAATCCTTGAAAGCCTATATAAAGAGAAATCTTGATCCAGAATTCCAATCCAGATCACCTCCAAAAATTTTGTGGCGTTTTTCATGGCCTAATATCTATCTGTGGCGAAAATATTGTCAAAATCAATACAGTAGTTTTGATGTAATCCTGCTAACAGGCAAGACAAATAAATAAATACATGCCAATGATTTTATTATGTGCTTGGCGGGTGTACTAATAACAGCGCCACCTTTCACCTGATCACAGTAAAGCTCTTTGATCTGGACCCTCCACTGCTTGGCATTAAAATGCTTTGACTGTGAAGCACATTCAGGGAAACATGTTAAAATCAATAAATCCTGTGCTGAGTATGTGATGTTTGATGAAGCTGCTGCCATGACTGCTCAAACGCAGACACGGCTCGGGGAGAAATAGCACGTTTTGTTTGTATAGCTTCCCTAACTTGCATGCCAGTGTGTGATTCAGCTCACAAACATCACATAATCTGACATTAATCAAACTTTATACTGTACAGATTATAACCAAGAGCGTAACACGCGGTGTGACACGCAGTGATTTTTGTAAGATTAGTGTTATTGTACAATCAGTAAGCAGCTACACACTTAAGTGACACTGAAAATCAATTTCATCAACTTTATCCAATGCTATAAGATTTCTGCACAGCTGGGAATGATCCCCGGATGACATCATCCCCATACTGGGAGCACATGGGCTCAATTAAGGGATTGATGGGTATGAAAATGATTTAAATGAAATGTTATGGCCTTTGTACTTGCAAGATCGTCAATCAGTTTGACTCTGGTGGGAGATTTTGGATGGATGTGTTAAGACAGGATCATGTCATGGAGCCTTTATGAAATATTCAAATTTGGTTGGTGCCTAATAAAATCACTTCATCTTGGTTTTTCCTTCAATTTTTCACCCATCTTTAGAAGGATTTCCCACCAGTGAGTAAGACACATTCCTACAGTATAAATACAACCCCAATTCCAATGAAGTTAGGACACTGTGTAAAATGTAAATAAAAACAGAATACATTCATTCATTCATCTTCTACCGCTTAGTCCAATTAAGGGTCACGGGGGGCTGGAGCCAATCCCAGCAGCCATAGAGCATGAGGCGGGGTACACCCAGGACAGGACGCCAGTCTGTTGCAGGGCCACAAATACACAAACAAACACAGACACACCCACACACCTATGGACAATTTAAAGATTCCAATCCACCTAACCCACATGTCTTTGGAAGTAGGAGGAAACAGGAGCACCCGGAGAAAACCCATGCAAACACGGGGAGAACATGCAAACTCCACACAGAAAGACCACGGGAATTGAACCCACGACCTCCTCGCTGTGAGGCAACAGTGCTAATCACTAATCCACCGTGCTGCCCAAAACAGAGTGCAATGATTTGCAAATCCTCTTCAACCTATATTCAATTGAATACACCACAAAGACAAGATATTTATTGTTCAAACTGATAGACTTTATTGTTTTTGTGCAAATATTTGCTCATTTTGAAATGGATGCCTGCAACACGTTTCAAAATAGCTGGGACAGTGGTATGTTTACCACTGTGTTACATCACCTTTCCTTCTAACAACACTCAATAAGCATTTGGGAACTGAGGACAGTAATTGTTGAAGTTTTGTAGGTGGAAATCTTTCCCATTCTTGCTTGATGTATGACTTCAGTTCAACAGTCCAGGGTCTCTGTTGTCATATTTAGCACTTCATAATGCACCACACATTTTCATTGGGTGACAGGTCTGGAGTGCTGGCAGGCCAGTCTAGTACCTGCACTCTTTTACCTTGAAGCCACGCTGTTGTAACATGTGCAGAAACAATAAGTGTCTGGGAACTGAGGAGACTCATAATTGGGTATATAAAAGGAGCATTCCCAAAAGGCTCAGCCATTCACAAGCAAAGATGGCATGAGGATCACCACTTTGTGAACAACTACATGAAACAATAGTCCAACAGTTTAAGAACAATGTTTCTTAACATTCAACTGCAAGGAATTTAGGGATTCCATCATCTACAGTCCATAATATAATCAGAAGATTCAGAGAATCTGGAGAACTTTCTACACGTAAGCGGCAAGGCCGAAAACCAACATTGAATGTCTGTGACCTTTGATCCCTCTGCAAGACCGAAAACCAACATTGAATGTCTGTGACCTTCGATCCCTTAGGCAGCACTCAAGTATCAAGTATCAAGTATCAAGTAGACTTTATTAGCCCCCCACCAGGGGCAATTTGTTGTGCAGCCAGCAGTAGAACACATTCGGACATACATAAATATAACATGATCTTAAATATGGCATAAAAACTCACCATGAAAACTCACCACACAGTAACATAATAACTCAATAATAACAAAACCTAGTTAAAAACCACTCATGTTTTTTTTTTAACTAGGTTTTCTGCACTGCATTAAAAACCAACATCATTGTGTAAAGGATCTTACCACGTGGGCTCAGGAACATTTCAGAAAACCATTGTCAGTTAACACAGTTTGTCGCTACATCTACAAGTGCATGTTAAAACTCTACCATGCAAAGCGAAAGCCATACATCAACAACATCCAGAAACGCCACCACCTTCTCTGGGCCCGAGCTCATTTGAAATGGACAGATGCAAAGTGGAAAAGTGTGCTGTGGTCTGATGAGTCCACGTTTCAAATTGTTTTTGGAAATCGTGGACATTGTGTCCTCCGGACAAAAGAGGAAAAAGACCATCCAGACTGTTACCATCAATGCTGAAAGGTACATCCAGGTTTTGGAGCAACACATGCTGCCATCCAAGCAATGGCTTTTTCAGGGACGTCCCTGCTTATTTCAGCAAGACAATGCCAAGCCACATTCTGCACGTGTTACAACAGTGTGGCTTTGTAGTAAAAGAGTGCAGGTACTAGACTGGCCTGCCTGCAGTCCAGACCTGTCAGCCATTGAAAATATGTGGCGCATTATGAAGCGCAAAATACGACAACGGAGACCCCGGACTGGTGAACAACTGAAGTTGTACATCAAGCAGGAATGGGAAAGAATTCAACCTACAAAGCTTCAGCAATTAGTGTCCTCAGTTCCCAAACGCTTATTGAGTGTTGTTAGAAGGAAAAGTGATGTAACACAGTAGTAAACATACCACTGTCCCAGCTTTTTTGAAATGTGTTGCAGGCATCCATTTCAAAATGAGCAAATATTTGCACAAAAACAATAAAGTGCATTAGTTTGAACATTAAATATCTTGTCTTTGTGATGTATTCAACTGAATATAGGTTGAAGAGGAATTGCAAATCATTGTATAATGTTTTTATTTACAGTTTACACAATGTCCCAATTTCATTGGAATTGTGGTTTTATATTCACATATAGCTTTTAATGCATATTTGTTTTGTTTTTATGTCTGAAATGAAAACTTCAATCAATCAATGAATGCATAAACGTGTAAGTGTACTCACTGCTGCAGCCATTCAAAGAAAACTAATGACTGCAGAACAGCCATATTGTCCAAGGATAACAATAGCAATAGAGCCAAGCAAAATGTATTAAAATAATAGAAATCTATTTGGAGACAATTTTTTACACATACTTCTGTAAATTTTAGACTGAAATTACAGTCTGAGTAAAAAAATAAACCTATTAGTGTATGATAAAATATTGCTTTTTTGTGTCCCTCAACAGGGGAATTTGAATCAGTCTATTAGTTTGTGATACTGTGTCGAAATGTGCCACATTTTATGGTATCACAAAATGCAGTGTGACGAGGGGAGGGAGTCTATGGCTAGGGCTGGGTACCGAACTTCGGTTCTTTTGTGGCACCGACCGAAATACTTTGGTAGGAAAAATTATCAAAACATGCCTTGTCTTTCAGTGCCAAGTTTCCGTACCCAGAGGTTAATCACGTGCAAGAAAAGCGGTCCGCAGCCATCCTCCTCTCAGCATTCAAGTCCACCTGTGGATGTTACAGAGCACGAGCAGCCTGATTCCTAATTTCCACCACCGGACTCCTGCATAGTTTTGAAGCTTGATGCAATGAAGCACTGTTCCGACCCACTGCTTCAGCTCTTTGCTTCGCTGCCTTTCAGAAGTAGCAAATCCACTTCTTAACCCCTATCAGAGCCATTAAAATATGTCAATCGTGACTCACTTTTGTGCAGATTAAATCCACTAACTGGGACTCCTGTCTTGTTGTGAGAAAGAAATGTTCCGTTTAAACAGCTCCTAACGCTGCATGGCTCTCTGCCGAGCGAGTCACGTTATAAAGCTAGAGTCCGGTCGGAATGAATAACTTCAAAGCAAATTGCCGTTTAAATCAAATGACACCTCTTTCCAAATGTTGTAATACAAACAATAAACTACAATCGATCAAATGTTTTTTTCCTCCCAAAGTGAGATGTTCTGCACTGATGTGCAGTAGCCAGTTGAGCTCAGCTCAGAGTCTATGGAGAGACATTCATGCCAAAATGTCTGAAAGGAAATGCTTTTGACAAACACTACAAGAGTGTTTTCAAGTGTTCTTTTGCACTGAAAATTATTTGTTGCTTTTTTTTTCTGTAAGAAAACTGCTTGGAGTGGAAAATTACCAAAGCTAAAAATAAAACTCAAGATTTGGACTATGGGTAATGTAATTTTCTTTTTGTTAGAACTGATCTTACAAAATTGGTATCAAAAAAAGTATAATTCAGGAACTGGTATCGAAGTGAAGGTATTGACATTTTTTTTATTCATACCCAGCCCTATCTGTGGGGGTTATGGTTGGGGTTAAGTGAAAGGTTAGAAATAATAATAATAATAATAATAATAATAATAATAATAATAATAATAATAATAATAATAATAATAATAATACAAAAAAAAAAATGCGTCACTAAAATGTGACTCATTTTGGATCAGGAAAAAAAAAGTGTGTGATCCGGTTGAACCAGGGGGATTTAGGGACTTGGAAATGTATGGAGCAGGACAGGCAAACCGTGAAGATTTCTGTATAATGGTACAAAATCATTATGATCTCACACAGCCATAAACCACTCATAACACATTATTTTCCTCATCTCTGTAATGGAGACGTCCCCTTGTTCCCCGACGAAGGTACAAGATTGCAAGATTTTTTCTTTTTTGTAATCTATTTTAATGTCAGAATTAGGTGAAACAGCATGAAGAGTAATCATTACCCCCCAATTCCCCCCCCCCCCCCAACTCCCATGCATACACTCCCAGGTGCATGCTTTTGTTCCTTTAATTCCACCATTTATGTTGTTAAAAACGGGCAGCACGGTGGCTTAGTGGTTAGCACTGTTGCCTCACAGCGACAAGGTTGTGGGTTCAATTCCCGTGGCCTTTCTGTGTGGAGTTTGTTCTCTCCGTGTTTGTGTGGGTTTCCTCCGGGTGCTCCGGTTTCCTCCCACATCCAAAGACATGGGGGTTAGGTGGATTGGAATCTTTAAAATTGTCTGTAGGTGTGTGTGTGGGTGTGTCTGTGTTTGTTTGTCTATTTATGGCCCTGTGACAGACTAGCGTCCTGTCCTGGGTGTACCCCGCCTCGCGCTCTATGACTGCTGGGATAGGCTCCAGTCCCCCGCGACCCTTAATTGGACTAAGCGGTAGAAGATGGATGGATGGATGTTGTTAAAAACTCCAGATTTTATTTTGGGGTTTTTTTCTGATTGCAGGATGACAGTCTCCAAATACTTGAATTTTCTCTTCTGTCTCTGTGATCTCAATATTGTAATTGGACAACTCTTACCTACAGTGTGGGGTGTATTGCCTTACAACACATTTGTGGGAGCTTTATTTATGCTAATTCACTGTTTTGTTTCATTTTTGTTGTTTTTTTGCAGAACAGTTACCTCAGTAAGATACTCAGTACTCAGGCTAACAATATGGAGACAGAGATTTGATTCGCAGTTCCGCTACCTATGTGTGCTCTTGGACAAGACGATTCATCTGCAATGTTCCAGTTCAACCTGCCGTAAAGGGATACTGGTCTTGACTGGGAAAGTATCCTGCAACTGACTTTTGTCCCATTCAAAAGGGATATTTTGACTCTCATCTGCTTCACACTATGGTATCCAGGGATAACCATCGGTACCAAATGACCACAGGGCCGATGTCGGAATTATGTCTTCTCTAATATGTAGCATGTTAAGCTGAGGAGCTGAGTGACTATGGTTGACCTGGGTCCAATTCCCAGTCATGCTACCTGTGTGTCCTTAGACAGGATATTTCATCTGCATTGTCCTACCCCACCCAGCTATAAAAGGGTTACTGGCTTTGACTGAGGAAGCTGTGATGGACTGGTGTCCCATCCAGGGAGAGTCGAATACCTTCATCTGTTTCAGGCTATCATATCCAGGGATAACCACTGCAGCAGTGGGTGTCAGCACATGTATACAATCTGCTTCTTCTTGTGAATACACAAAGAGGAATACGTTCCCTGTTAGTAAGAGAACCATATAGAACTGCCAGCGTGAAAACGTTTTATGCCTATTGATTGCTTGCAGGTAGTGTGTCACTGTAAAATGTAGAACACAGAGGAGCTGTTTTGATTTCACCGCATGTCATGAAAATCTCCTGAAAAAAGGATGAAATGGCACATACGATGTAACTCAGTTTGTATCATGTTTTTTTTTTCCACAGGCTTGAGCCAGAAATAGCAATTTATGGCCAAGTCAGGGATTCACCTTTGGCTTGATCTGGGATTTAGAATTTCAACTCACTGTGAAAAATGTGTCTGCCTCGAGAAGATTTGGGTCATCCTCATCAAACGTAATAAGCAGTGCTCTAATTGCATGAGAGGCGTTGTACTGAGACCTCACAGCTGCATGCAATTGTTCCAATCAAAGGAGGGTGAAGCAGCTGCCATTTGCTGAAGAGGATGATCATGATATATATATATATATATATATACACACACACACACACACACAGGTATGTGTGTGTGTTTGTACGTGCACATGAAGGGTCACACTTGTAGAGACATTCACTTATTTCTGCATTCACTTTCATATTTCTAGGACCTATACCAGAGGTTCCTTGGAAAAGCTTATGGGGTCATCAAGTCACTGCACAGAGAAGTTTGTTGATGCCAATATCTGGGCAAGAGAATGATGGTCCAAGTCTGTAGCCTCTTTGTGCTTCCTTTCTTACTGTATGGTTCTGAGACTTGATGACTGACCACTGCCCCTAAGGCAACAAATAGAAGCATTTGGTACCTTGGCTCTATGGGAAATCCTTGCATACTGTCATGGGAGAAGAACAAGGGCAAGTATCTATCACAGAGATAAATGAAATAATACATGTCATAAATAGTTTGGCAGTCTGAGATGCTCATATTGATTTAGTACTGTTATACAATAGCATGAAAAAACATATTGATTTAGTACTGTTATACAATAGCATGAAGAATCTGGTCCTACCGGGATCCCATTTGGAACCTCTCCCCTCTGGGAAATATGAGACTACAGTTCATCCTTTGACTATATTCCATCTTTTGTGTGCCTCCCCCCCTTGCCCACCCCTACCACACTTGTGACACCTAGAGATAATCTTGCAAATCTCTCTCCTGTGAGACCCATAAAGATATATGTTAGACTATATGAATACATTTAAAATATTGGAATTCAAATTGTAGAGTTTAAAAAAAAGGATGTCATTGTAAATTTGTTACATAATTTATGATTTTCAGACTAAAAATGTGTCAAAGTCATGATAGATAAGATCAATTATAAAAATAAATAAATTAATTAATAAATGCCACTGGAGGCGCACGCTGTTATGCTTGCCTTGGTTGCCAGCTAATGCAACTATATACATATGCATGTTAATAACAGATCATAATGCTAAATGGTCACACATTATGTAATAGATAGGTTTAGTAACATTCATGGGACTTTTACATGCATTTGTGGTAAGATTCTATTTATACAACTTATTCTTCTTGCTCAAGAAACCACGATGAGGATTGTGTCATGGTGCATAAGAGAAATGTATCAACTCTAATGTGAAACTACTACAATCCATGTCTTTGGAAGACAGACAGACAGATAGACAGATAGACAGATCATTATGACTTAGCAGCTTTTCCATGATATATTACCAAGGGCTTTTTTTGAGATCTCAGAAATGCAGCCTTGAATACTGATCCCAAGGAGATGGAGGTGCTTCAGTCACAAATCAAATAAGTTTTGCACCATCTGTAATTGTGCACCTTTGTGGCTCACTGGCCTTAAAGGTGTCTGTGGGCCAGAGCCCTTCCATAATGGATCTTAATGGGTTTTATGGTGCGCTGCCGGTTTCTAATGGCATAGTTTGTCTGATGGGGATGCTGCTCTTGAGCCCTCCTGGATCCCGTCCAGGTTTCTAACATGAATTTAAGAATACATCTCGCTGTTTCTCACAGTCAGATGTTAATTCTCAGAGTTAACACAAATGCTGAATATTGCACAGTGAAAACAGTGAAATGTCAGGTTTTGCGAGAATAATAATAAAAAAAAAGAAAACAGCAAAAGAGAAGCCCCGAACTAAAAGCATCAGTCAGGGGAAAAAAAAAATGCTACGGCATATTATTGAGGGACACTTTGGTCCTAAGCTGCTTATTGATAAAAGCAGTAATCTGCCTAGCAGAAGGTAAGGAGGCTGGGATATGTGACAATATAATATCTCCACTAAAGGCAATGCCATCAGGAAGCTGAGCCTCCACCACGGCTTTACCCAAAAGAGTTATTCATTTTATTTTGTTTTATTTTCTGAAAATGAGGGAATTTAACCGTGTGCCAATTGCAGAAAGTATATGAGCTAGAGGTAAAAATGAGAGCAGATTATTGTGAACCAGTGCTTTTTTCAGCAGATTTGATCAATAATGAGAGAGCATCACATTTTAATACTTATATAGATCAGCTGCATCACTTTAATTATTTCCCCTTACGTCAAAGAGCAAGTCAGCATTGTTGGGCACTTTGATGACGGGTTGGCAGACAGAGCGAGCTGCACAGACACTTCAGTTACAACAGCCATTCATCAGGAGCAATTTGTTATTGACCTCCAGCATTTTAAATCAATGCTTTGTTACTTCCTTCTTTGCATCTTTTTTTTTCCCCATGTTATGTGGGATTGAGGAGTTTTTTGTGTTCAGTCTTGCTCGAGTCCAAACCTGCATGGCTCGAAAAGTGAGGATATTTCAAAAGAAGCCTGGTTACAATGTTCAACTTTAGATGAGGAAATACACGTTTACATCCTGGAAAAAACAAACAAAACAAAACAGTTGTGATCTCTGTAGCTAGGTTCCCACTCCATGACCCATGACAACTGTATATATATATATATATATATATATATATATATATATATATATATATATATATATATATATATATATATATATATATATATATATATATATATATATATATTTATTCACTGAATATAGCACCATTGTGGAAGGTGGCAGGACTTTCTAAAATATTTGCACAATATCTGAACAGGAACTCTGGTTTTATTTATGTTATTTCATTAAATTGTTTTCATTGTTATTTGTTATTTTAGTATGTTTGTTTGTGTTAGATCAACAACAAATCTCAAGGGCTTCTTCACACATAGTACGAATAAGTACAAATCAGGGCGATTCACGGTGGAACAGCTCATATGAGCAAACCATGAAAACCTCGAGCCAACGGGCTGGTGTGCAAGATCCCGGTGCGACGGTGTCATGCAAGTGACGTGTTGTGCGAGCAGGAAGAGAGTGCGAGCAGCAGCACAACATCTCGGCGCTGATGTGGAGAAAAATAAAGTAAAAACCACCTATATAATTAGTGAATATCACTGGGTTGATATAAATAATAAATAAAAGGGGATGCAATACAGAACCCCACAGTTAAATAACCCTGGTTAATTAAAAATTAAATGCCACTCACAGGATTTGAACCCATGAGCTCTGATTACCAGATGGAAACTTTACTACTGCATTACAATCACTGTATTTTAACAGGAGTGTGAAATAGCTAAAATCAACAAGCAGATAAACGTATTTTTTTAAAAAAGAGAAAAAAGCGCTTTGATAACTGACCAAACAGCATTTCTTATGGCGTATTTTTGCTGATACGTGACTGAAAGTGGCATATTCGTCACACTGATGGCTTGTCCGCGGTGCACCGCTCACAGCCCTCATGGCCCGACACGCATCGTGTCCACATGAACTGATGATCCATTTCTCCAGCCCGTCGCAAAAGCAATATATGTTTTTATGTATTTCCACATGACAACAGCAAGCACACACACGTGCACATCTGTCAAGACATGGGACATGTTCTGCAGCTGTGACATCCAGGACCAGAGATGTCTCTACAGCTGTTGGCAGCCAGCCATGCCCCCTGTCCTGTCAATGCACAGACCAAGATGTCACTGTGTGATAAAATGAGAGGTGTCTTGCCTGCGGGGGGCGCGCAAACCACATGCACAAATGTGTTGGGGGAGCCGGGAGGGGAGCATGTGAAACACACACACACATGTTGTGGGGAGAGCCGACACTCTGGCATGCCACATGTGCCACAGTCGTGGGGACACTTAGAGATCTTTCACATCTAGCTTGACAGTAATTGTCTGCTGACTGTTGTCGTGCTAATAGTGCAAATGGCCACACATTTTCTAAGTGCCATACATACAAGTCACCTGGAATTTGGCTGACACCTGCACAGTTCAATGGGCTCTCACAGTGCACACTCTGCAAATAGTTGTAACAACAGGTGTATGAGGCGTTAGAAGCAGCTATGATTTTACACGTATTGCATACGATTCCTGCTTCATCCGCACTTCATGTGCAATTCGACCACATTCATACTATGTGTGAAGGGGCCCTAAAGGTCTGTGATACAGCTGTTGTCCTTTAATGCATGGGGTGGTGTGTTTGCCCGGAGGGGTGGGGGCGCCAAACCCTAATCTCACCTAGGGCACCAAAGTCGCTGGAGCCGGTTCTGCAAGGACCTTATTATGCTTTATGCACTGAAAAATTTACTCCAGTGTCTTTCCTGTGCTCTTTCTCCATTATGTACATCTGCCAGTACAGCAAAAAAAGGCTGCTTCAACCAATTCCAGAGAGCCAACTCGGATCATCTAGTTTGAGTGTGGTGCAAATTTAATCAATCATTTGTCTTAGATCAAAGAATGGTTCTCTCATTAGGCCAAGCCTAGTAATTGAAGTCATTTACCTCTTTGCCACCTCCCTTGCCCTAAACATGTTGATCATTTGTCTAGTTAAGCTTTTTCAATTAAAGTCTTCTGAATCAATACCTGCAGACAACTTGTAAATAGCATGTTCTTGTTGCGTATTTGAAAACACTTCCCAGTTTCAACATTTTTTCACCTTTTTAATCATTTATGTTTAACATAACATGTTGTCATATATGTTTTTTTGAAAACCTTTTTACCCTGGAGGATTAAAAAAAAAACTATGACACTATGTGGAAGGGTGTGGCATGGTACATGAAATAGCTCATGAAATATTGATTAGTATCCGGACTAAGGGCCCCTTCACATATAACATGGTTGAAGCCAACTGGTGCACAACAGAAGAATTGCATGCCACTCGTCAAAAATGGAAGCCACCTCAAACACATCATACAGCTGTCGCCGCAAACATTTGCATACGCAAGCTGCTGAAAGACAGCGAATGCCCTGCGAGTGCCCATTCGACCCCTCTCTTGGCAGGTGTCGGCCAAATTCCAGGTGTCACACATGAACATCTTACAGCTCTCGCCAGGCACTTACAAAAGGTGGGGTTATTCACACACTCGCATGATAGTAGACAGCAGGTGACCACATTTGAGCTGTCTGTAAAAAGTGTCTAAGTGCCATACGAGTGTGGCATCACCTAGCAACACACGTGGTGTGCTACATGTGGCGTTCGTGTGTGCACCCCCTCCGCGCAACGTATGTGGTGTGCAGGGGGGGTGCACACAGCACACCACAGCAAGTTGCCTCTCAGCTGATTGCCGCCCAGCTACACACTGACAGCTGGAAATTATGGCTCGAATGCACACGACATGTTACATTACAAACACAGAGACGAAAGCCACGACAGGTATATAAACAATTACTACAATAGCTACCTACACAATTACATAACAAATAACTAAAACCAATAATCACAGAACACAGAAACAGAGAGTGACACTTTGTTTTGTGCATTGAACAAACAGGTGGGTGTGGCCCCAAACAGCATCAGATGTTGAGATCTCTACACCTGCAAGTCACAGCTAGAGAACACTTACCATGTTTTGAAGAACAAGACCTTACAACTCTATGCCGTGAGGCGCGTGTGTATGCCTGCTGGCCTCACATGGAAAAACATACAAACATATATAGGTTTTGCCACGGGCTGGAGCGGCTGCTCAGTGCGCACACCGGCAGGCTGCTCCATGTGAAAAGGACTGTCTGATCATGTGAACACTCAGCTGGTGATATGACTGTCACGTCACCCACGTGAGCAATGGTCCACATGACACAGTGTATCTCTTGGTGCACTGCTCACTGGACACACGCGCCACTTGCTGGACATGCGTGCCACTCGCTGGACACACATGGCGCTCACTGGACACACGCGGGGCTGGCTGGACATGCCGTGCCAGCAGAGGTGTATATGATAAGTGCACACTGCTTCTTTCATGTCATTTCATGACTGTACATCTCTGACCATGGGTCAGCTACAGAGGAACATAAGGTTCACACTTGTATTGTCCAGGATTCAATAAATTGTGGTGTTTTTTATGGTGTGTGGTTTTTATTTTTTCCCCACAGCAACGACGTCCGTGGTCACAGGGGGGCGTGTCCCCCTATGACCTGCAGCTGTTCAGATATCTGTGCTTGCAAGTCACAGCTGGGGAATACCTGTAGTGGCTGGTAGAATACAACATTGCATAACTACACAATGAAGCGTGGACGTCAGCTTGCTGTCCTCATGTGGGAATAAATTAAAATATATCGTTTCAGATGACCGCTGGTGAATATTGTGCCATGCTGAGAATCACCACGAGGTGTGTGTTACTGCGGGATTTCCCCACATTGTAATATTTAAAACACATATTACATTTGCAACACGGTCACCAGCGGATCACTGCGTGCTGGACACACCATGCCGGCTGATGCATTCACGACACGAGAGCTGGCTTTTCATGACACGAGAGCCTGGATGATGTCTTCATGAGAGGAGTGCATCAGTTAATTCATGTAAAATGAATTAGTGTTATGTTATGTTAAATGAATTAGTAAGATGCTGCGGCCCCTTAGCCAAACCTACATCCCATTATTCCACTGAGAAAAACTTTGAATGTTCTAACAACTTTCTCCGCAACGTTTCCTTCTATTCTTCACTAATGGGAGAATCCCCAAAATCCAACAACGATGACTCTTAAATTGAAGCAGTGCCCCACCTCGGACCTGAGGCATCCATCACCATGTCTGCTACATGCAGAAGACCAATCACCATTCCCATGGGAATAGCAATCTGCTTTAAGGACTCATTATGCAAATGGACCAAAAATCGATTCTTATCAAGGAACTTTAAAAACAACACTCTGGGCTGGACCAAAACACTAGCAGGGAGGGCAACTAAAATGGCATGTTCAGTCATCAATGTACTATCTCCCGTGGTTGGTTCTCTTTAAATTTGCATATTGCCACCTGCTGTACCACAGCAGGAATCACCAGGGGACCAGGCCCGACCATTTGACTTCCCCCAACGGAAACACACGGCCATGATCTGGTGACAACAAAAAAATCAGGGACAGCAACACACTTGATCCTGCACCTGCACTCGAGCAGCCTGACAATACTCCACCCCTTGAGGCGAAGGACATGACTAAATGGATTGCACCTCATTGACATTAGTACCCAGCAAAACTGACACAGAGTCAGAACCACCAGAATCCGGACATACTAATGCCAAAATGCATACCGACTTGGTTTTCCTATCCCTTGCATGTTTAGGCAATTCATGATCCACATGAATATAACCTTTGTATGAGTAACTACTCTCCGATTGACTAAGTCCCCATATCGCTAGTCCAGTCAAAGGATGCAGTGGAATATGAGACAAGTGTTCAGCGTACCAACGGTCAAAAATGATCATAACCTGAGAACCACTGTCCACCAAGGCAGAACAGGTGTTTCCATTTATTTTAATTGGTACAGTAGGCAGAGATTCAACAAGTCCCTTAGGCAAACTACTCACGGGCATCTGCACAATGCTACACATACATACATATATATATACACACATACACACACACACATACATATATACATATATATATATATATATACGAGGTCTGTCCATAAAGTATAGGTCCTTTTTATTTTTTTCAAAAACTATATGGATTTCATTCATATGTTTTTACGTCAGACATGCTTGAACCCTCGTGCGCATGCGTGAGTTTTTCCACGCCTGTCGGTGACGTCATTCGCCTGTGAGCACTCCTTGTGGGAGGAGTCGTCCAGCCCCTCGTCAGAATTCCTTTGTCTGAGAAGTTGCTGAGAGACTGGCGCTTTGTTTGATCAAAATTTTTTCTAAACCTGTGAGACACATCGAAGTGGACATGGTTTGAAAAATTAAGCTGGTTTTCAGTGAAAATTTTAACGGCTGATGAGAGATTTTGAGGTGACACTGTCGCTTTAAGGACTTCCCACAGTGCGAGACGTCGCACAGCACTCTCAGGCGGCATCATCAGCCTGTTTCAAGCTGAAAACCTCCACATTTCAGGCTCTATTGATCCAGGACGTCGTGAGAGAACAGAGAAGTTTCAGAAGAAGTCGGTTTCAGCATTTTAGCCGGATATTCCACTGTTAAAGGAGATTTTTTTAATGAAAGACGTGCGGACGGGTCCGCGCGTCGGCTCGCAGCCGCCGTGACGCTCCGCCACAGGAAAAACACCTCTGTTGGAAGCCTTAAGGACAAGTGGGAACATGTCCAGCTGTTAAACAATTTCTCATATACTCACTCCACTGAAAGCCATCAAAAGCCGCCTGGATTTTACAAATGGTTATCAACACGGAGGTGTTTTTCCTGTGCCGCTGCTCCGCGCCGGCTGCGTCCCGAAAAAGTTAAAAGTTAAAAGTTTCACTGAAAACCAGCTTAATTTTTCGAACCATGTCCACTTCGATGTGTCTCACAGGTTTAGAAAAAATTTTGATCAAACAAAGCGCCAGTCTCTCAGCAACTTCTCAGACAAAGGAATTCCGACGAGGGGCTGGACGACTCCTCCCACAAGGAGTGCTCACAGGCGAATGACGTCACCGACAGGCGTGGAAAAACTCACACATGCGCACGAGGGTTCATGCATGTCTGACGTAAAAACATATGAATGAAATCCATATAGTTTTTGAAAAAAATAAAAAGGACCTATACTTTATGGACAGCCCTCGTATATAGTGTCCCTTCTTCAGGATTCAGTTCAGTTATGTTTCACACATCTGTGCGATCAATGCTGCTACCCGGGTAGGTTTTTATTTTTGTGGTTCTTATCTGTGTCAGACTGAAGTGAGATGATGTCTGGGTTTCTCCGGAATGGATCCCACAGCTGGCCACACCGTGCACCGCTCCGTCCAAATCGATCGTCCTTCCTGTCTTGCTACCAAACCTCCAGGGTTTGGAATCTGAATAAGTTCCTGATCCAGCAATAAAAAAAATCAGTCTGCACATAGAGTGCAGAAAACGTAACCATTACTCTTTGTTCAGTCATATCCCATCAATATTACTTGTTCTCTTCACACTGAATATCTTCATAAATATAACCAGATATAGGATATATAGTCTTCAATCAATGCAAATGACCATATGTGCATTTACAAAACAGTGCATTTTATCATGACTATTCATCATGAACATAAATTAACATAAATTCACTTATTTATACTCAAACAAATTTATATTTTTAAACAGGTCTATTAATCAGTTTTTAATCGCTTAACTATAGCATATCTCTTTTGTTTTTTAACCACTTTAATGCAATGAACAGTGTAATACTACTCTTTTTAACCTAACCAATATTTAAACAACTCTAATGCAAAAGAACAAATTACGCACATTGCACTTTTTACAAAGCAACCTTAACATGACAAAGACCCGGTCGTGTTTCGTGTTTGTGTCACGCTAACTATTAATGCTAGTCCACCCTAGGGGAGCTGAAATGAGGGTCTGAGAAACTCAAAGCGCAATAAGTTCCTATTCTCTGAAAATCCACACCACCAGGACTACCAACAAACCACAATGGAACAATTTTGATCCCAGCAGTGCCTCCATTTTTTTTTTTTTTTTTTAATGTAGCACCCTTACCACCATGCTATACTCCTCATTCTTCAGAATGGGAGGGTGCTTTAGGTCCAGTATTAGGGTCTAAGGGTATTAGGCCCTTCCCAACATGCGGTATGGAATGCCGTCCAGGTAAGTGAATTTTGATTCAGAGATGAAAGTTGCCAATGTATAAATTCCTTTATTCAAATTTTAATACAAAAATGAACACATTTTCACCCATTAGAAAACCCCACAAATAATTCCGTTTGCTAAAATGCAAACAAACCGGCCTGCGTGGAAAAACACAGCCAGTGCGTGGAATCAGGCTACCTGGTTGACGTCTTGGAATATGCCGTATTTCTCCTCCACCCATCTCGGTGGTCCCATCTCTGCACTCAAGGTCGTCGGGCTCTCCCATCTCACCGTTTGGCGTCTCCTCCATCTGTGTGCCCACCGACAGTGTGGTGACTGCTGAGTTTGTGTCCGGGGTAAGCATTCTCTGTGCGGAGTTGAAACTACTCTCATTCAGCTCAGTCTGAGAGATTAAAGGTGTTCTCTCCTTGACAGAGAGTTTCCTGTCAAAGCGCGCTCCCGCTTCCATTGAAGCTCGTGTCCTCTCCACTTCCGCCTCTCCACTTTTCAGTCCAAACAAACCCCGAAGCCCCGCCTCAGTCATACATTCCACCAATCACTCCGCGCCACACGCCTTCAAACCAGCCAATCGAAACCCACCAGCTGGTACATGTGCAACTCATTTCACAGTGACTCTCCTGATCTCAATCTTGCTGACAAAAACTCACGCATGCGCACGAGGGTTCAAGCATGTCTGGTGTAATCGCACGTGATTCAAATCTATACAGTTTTTTTTTATATAAAACTGCCAGTTAGTTTTCTAATAAACCTCGTGTGTATATATATATATATATATATATATATATATATATATATATATGGCCATTTTTCAGAGAATATGAATGACAACACAAAAACTTTTTTGTGTGTTTTTTTGCATTTTGTATCACCAGTTATCCATCTTCATGATGAAGTGGTATAGAGGTGGATTTTCTTAAAAACAAGACCTGAAAGCTTAGCTACAAACTGTCAGAAGGTACATCCGAGATGCAAGACTGGATTTGATCTGTTTTAGTGAAAGAAAATCCTTCTCTGCTCTACTCCACTATGAAGCTAAGAGTAGTGATGCAAAAGGCAAAGCTTGCACTGTATATAATTTCTCCAGTCACAGCCACATAAGCCCATAACTTCTCCTGGGTTGTCTGGGTGTCTTGGTGGCTTTCCTCACTCTTCTCCTTCTTTCACAGTTACTCAGTTTTTGAGAACTATACTATATATATATATATATATATATATATATATATATATATATATATATATATATATATATATATATATATATATATATATATATATATATATAGTGAGGAAAATAAGTATTTGAACACCCTGCGGTTTTGCAAGTTCTCCCACTTAGAACTCATGGAGGGGTCAGAAATTTTCATCTTAGGTGCATGTCCACTGTGAGAGACATAATCTAAAAAAAAAAAAAAATCTGGAAATCACAATGTATGATTTTTTAATAATTTATTTGCATGTTACTGCTGCAAATAAGTATTTAAACACCTACCAACCAGCAAGAATTCTTGCTCTCACAGACCTGTTAATTTTTCTTTAAGAAGCCCTCTTATTCTGCACTCTTTCTGTGTATTAATTGCACCTGTTTGAACTTGTTACTTGTATAAAAGACACCTGTTCACACACTCAATCAATCACACTCCAACCTGTCCACCATAGCCAAGACCAAAGAGCTGTCTAAGGACACCAGGGACAAAACTGTAGACCTGCACAAGGCTGGGATGGACTAGGACAACAGGCAAGCAGCTTGGTAGAAGACAACAACTGTTATGATTATTTATTAGGAAGTGGAAGAAATACAAGATGACTGTCAGTCTCCCTCGGTCTGAGATCCCATGCAAAATCTCACTTTGTGGGGTAAGGATGATTCTGAGAAAGCTCAGAACTACACAGGAGGACCTGGTCAATGACTTGAAGAGAGCTGGGACCACAGTCACAAAGATTACATTAATAACACATGATGCTGTCATGGTTTAAAATCCTGCAGGGCAGCAAGGTCCCCCTGCTCAAGCCAGCACATGTCCAGGCCCGTTTGAAGTTCACCAGTGACCATCTGGATGATCCAGAGGAGGCATGGAAGAAGGCCATGTGGTCAGATGAGACCAGAATAGATCTTTTTGGAATCAATTCCACTTACCATGTTTAGAGAATGAGAACAACCCCAAGAAAACCATTTCAACCATGAAGCATGGGGGTGGAAATATCATAGTCTGGGGGTACTCTTCTGCAAAGGGGACAGGACGACTGCAGCTTAGGTTTTAACGTCTTGCCCGTCAGATGTTCAGTTGCAGTGATAAATCCCAGGCAAGTCCACATTCACATCATGATACATGAACTGGGACTCATGGTTAAGTCTATTTATAATCTACCTAGAAATCTAAAACAGGTCTTGCACTTCCATCTATTGAGCAGTGCATGTTTCAAATAGTACGTGGGTTGACACGCACACACACACACACACACACACACACACACACACACACATATTCAACCGCTTTCTCCAATTAAAGGTCACAGGGGGGCTGGATCCTATCTTAGCAGTCATAGGGCATGAGGTCTGGACAGGACGTCAGTCTGTCGCAGGGCAACATATAGACAAACGAACACATTCACAATACCTACAGACAAGTTAAAGTTTCCCATTCACCTAAACTGCATGTCTTTGGATGTGGGAGGAAGCAGGAGCACCCAGAGAGAACATACATACTCCACACAGAAAGGTCACAGGTGGGAATCAATCCCACAATCTTCTTGCTGTGAGGCAACAGTGCTAAGCACTACTCCACCATGCTGCCCACCTTCTTGAAAACCTCTGGAAAATTAATATTTATCATCACACACAGCTCACACATAGACGTCAGTTTTTAAGCCATGATGAAACAAAGCAGCATCAGAAGATACACAGAGGACATCAGGAAATTGTCAGTCTTCTGAGTTTTGTAGGCAGTCTGTGAATCCAACATTTTCATATAAGCCTTGAGTATTGAGCTGTCAGCTCAATACTATAAACTATGGTAAACTATATCAATCAATCAATCAATCAATTTTATTTATATAGCGCCAAATCACAACAAACAGTTGCCCCAAGGCGCTTTATATTGTAAGGCAAGGCCATACAGTAATTACGTAAAAACCCCAACGGTCAAAACGACCCCCTGTGAGCAAGCACTTGGCGACAGTGGGAAGGAAAAACTCCCTTTTAACAGGAAGAAACCTCCAGCAGAACCAGGCTCAGGGAGGGGCAGTCTTCTGCTGGGACTGGTTGGGGCTGAGGGAGAGAACCAGGAAAAAGACATCAATCAATCAATCAATTTTATTTATATAGCGCCAAATCACAACAAACAGTTGCCCCAAGGCGCCTTATATTGTAAGGCAAGGCCATACAATAATTACGTAAAAACCCCAACGGTCAAAACGACCCCCTGTGAGCAAGCACTTGGCGACAGTGGGAAGGAAAAGACATGCTGTGGATGGGAGCAGAGATCAATCACTAATGATTAAATGCAGAGTGGTGCATACAGAGCAAAAAGAGAAAGAAACACTCAGTGCATTATGGGAACCCCCCAGCAGTCTAAGTCTATAGCAGCATAACTGAGGGATGGTTCAGGGTCACCTGATCCAGCCCTAACTATAAGCTTTAGCAAAAAGGAAAGTTTTAAGCCTAATCTTAAAAGTAGAGAGGGTGTCTGTCTCCCTGATCTGAATTGGGAGCTGGTTCCACAGGAGAGGAGCCTGAAAGCTGAAGGCTCTGCCTCCCATTCTACTCTTACAAACCCTAGGAACTACAAGTAAGCCTGCAGTCTGAGAGCAAAGCGCTCTATTGGGGTGATATGGTACTATGAGGTCCCTAAGATAAGATGGGACCTGATTATTCAAAACCTTATAAGTAAGAAGAAGAATTTTAAATTCTGTTCTAGAATTAACAGGAAGCCAATGAAGAGAGGCCAATATGGGTGAGATATGCTCTCTCCTTCTAGTCCCCGTCAGTACTCTAGCTGCAGCATTTTGAATTAACTGAAGGCTTTTCAGGGAACTTTTAGGACAACCTGATAATAATGAATTACAATAGTCCAGCCTGGAGGAAATAAATGCATGAATTTGTTTTTCAGCATCACTCTGAGACAAGACCTTTCTAATTTTAGAGATATTGCGTAAATGCAAAAAAGCAGTCCTACATATTTGTTTAATATGCGCTTTGAATGACATATCCTGATCAAAAATGACTCCAAGATTTCTCACTATCTGTAAACTGTAAACTACACTCAACAAAAATATAAACGCAACACTTTTGGTTTTGCTCCCATTTTATATGAGATGAACTCAAAGATCTAAAACTTTTTCCACATACACAATATCACCATTTCCCTCAAATATTGTTCACAAACCAGTCTAAATCTGTGATAGTGAGCACTTCTCCTTTGCTGAGATAATCCATCCCACCTCACAGGTGTGCCATATCAAGATGCTGATTAGACACCATGGTTAGTGCACAGGTGTGCCTTAGACTGCCTACAATAAAAGGCCACTCTGAAAGGTGCAGTTTTATCACACAGCACAATGCCACAGATGTCGCAAGATTTGAGGGAGCGTGCAATTGGCATGCTGACAGCAGGAATGTCAACCAGAGCTGTTGCTCATGTATTGAATGTTCATTTCTCTACCATAAGCCGTCTCCAAAGGCGTTTCAGAGAATTTGGCAGTACATCCAACCAGCCTCACAACCGCAGACCACGTGTAACCACACCAGCCCAGGACCTCCACATCCAGCATGTTCACCTTCAAGATCGTCTGAGACCAGCCACTCGGACAGCTGCTGAAACAATCGGTTTGCATAACCAAAGAATTTCTGCACAAACTGTCAGAAACCATCTCAGGGAAGCTCATCTGCATGCTCGTCGTCCTCATAGGGGTCTCGACCTGACTCCAGTTCGTCGTCGTAACCGACTTGAGTGGGCAAATGCTCACATTCGCTGGCGTTTGGCATGTTGTAGAGGTGTTCTCTTCACAGATGATGCGAAGGAGTTGTGTTGCACTGCATGAGGCATATGGTGGTCACACCAGATACTGACTGGTATCCCCCCCAGTAAAACAAAACTGCACCTTTCAGAGTGGCCTTTTATTGTGGGCAGTCTAAGGCACACCTGTGCACTAATCATGGTGTCTAATCAGCATCTTGATATGGCACACCTGTGAGGTGGGATGGATTATCTCAGCAAAGGAGAAGTGTTCACTATCACAGATTTAGACTGGTTTGTGAACAATATTTAAGGGAAATGGTGATATTGTGTACGTGGAAATAGTTTTAGATCTTTGAGTTCATCTCATACAAAATGGGAGCAAAACCAAAAGTGTTGCATTTATATTTTTGTTGAGTATATAACCTATGGTTTATAGTTTACAGACTTAATCATGTGGCTGACATCTGCCACCGCTGAGCGTAGCTCAAGATAACAAGTAACCTCTCTGTCCTGACAATATACTTCAAAGTAAGTCTATGTTATTTCTCTTCTCTGTATCAAAATGTCTTGTATAGTTCTTAATGGCAGTGAGCAGACAAAATTAATAAAACATGGAATTTTAGCATTTAAAAAGGAGTCATATTACACAGCGTTTCATCAACTGGAAAACAGCAGTATCATTTATAAATGTTGTCAGCACAAATAAGTACATGCACCTTTTCCAACACATGAATCCGGATTTATAAAGGAAAGCAAGAATGTGTTTTTCTAAGTCAAGCCTGATATGGGAAAGTCAATATGAAAAAAAAAGGCAACAAATATAATTTATCAAACAGAAAATCAATGTCACAGAGTTTGTGTTTCTTATTAAAATCTAATGTATCTGTTGTATGGCTGGGGGGCCTGGCTGCCTTTTTGTTTCTGTCTTTTGTTTTTCCTTCCAGGTGGCTTGCATTTGGGACTGAGTGGCTGTGTTGCTGAGGTTATCAGGACCTCACCCTGATCACCTGCGGTTCGTCAGGACTCACAGCTGAGGTGCATCTATATGGATTGGAACATGGTGGCATTTAAGACTGGAGTATACAGTGTGTATTTGCCAGAGACTCGACCTTGTGACCAGACGGGTGAGATCGTCGGGAGCCATCTCATCATCAGTGGATGCAGAGAACGTCCAGGGTTTGATGCACGGTCTGTGAAAGAGGAGGGGGTGAGGTCTCACGCTCGTCAGCACACTTCCTGAGGTATGTTAGATTTTGTGACTAACATTTATACAGTCAGTAAATGTGGTGTCCCTCACACCTTTTTATATTGAGCTGTATGTTAGTCATGTATCGGCTTCCACTGCAGTGGAGTTTTGTGAACTGGATGTTCCATGCCTGCAGGTTGGGAAGTTGATTAGTAATCAAGCCAGGAAGTGTTTGCTGTTTGTACACCTTTAAGTGTTCTCTCTGTGTGTAGAGTGTGGACTCACATAATGGTTCCTTCTTTCACAGACTCGGTTTGTTGCGGCCACCTGGGGGGTGTCGGCGGGGTCCTTGGGTCCGAACAGCTTCTGGCTCCGGACCGTTAGCGCTGCTGGGAGCGCACCACGCCAGACCACACTTTCTTTTGTTATTTTTTGTATCACTGTTATGTATTAAATTCAGTTAGCCTTTGTACCGTGCTCTGCTTATTTCATACTGGGTCCTTCAAACGCTGGTCGGTTCTCCGAGCTGCGTCCGACACATAACAGTATCTTCATATACGCAGAACTACTCGTACATTAATATGTGCAATTCATCATTCAGGAGCTGCTTTGTTTGTAGCAGAGCAACATATTCTCAAAACACATTTCTTATAATGTCATAAGAAAAATAAAGTTTGATATTTTGTGCAATTTCCGCATGCATGAATGATGTCATGACTGGGCTTGTGGAGTTTATTGGAGGTTTTGTTATTGTATTATTTCTCTGTTCTTTTATTCTTCCTTGGGTTTTGTGTTAGGGGTTTTTTTGTCTGGTGTCTGGTGATTGGTGTTGGGTGTTTCCCTCCTGTCTTCCCTCCTACTTGCCATGCCTGTTCCAGATCCTTCCTCCACACCCATCCTCCCTTTCCTCCTAATCATTCCCTCTTTATTAGTTGTACCTTTTCCCTCACATGGTTGTGAGATTGTTGTGCCTTGTGCCTCTTTTGAGCGTGCATCTTCCGAATGTCTTGTCCTGTTCTTGCCTACCTATGCCTACCTACCTGTGTCCTTCCACTTCACACCACTGAGTCTGACAAGGTTTTGTATATAATGCTCACAAATACACATTAGGATTTTGGTTACAGTTATGATTATGGTTGGAATAACAATTTTTTTTAACAAAAAAATCTACCATCATATTTTTTTTGATGTCGTCACTGCTTCATTAATAGCACATTAATGTACATGTTTGAGTATTACTTTTTGTACCATTTATGATGACTTTTCTTTGTGAACATAACTTAAACAGTGTGAAAGAACTTTTATCAGCACTTTCATTGCCTACTTATTTGTGTGTTGATTTTAAGTCCTATAAATAGTTGTGCAAGTTGATAAAACAATTATATATATATATATATATATATATATATATATATATATATATATTCTAATAGTCAGACAAAAAAAAATAATGTTGTTCTCTGTTTTCCCGTGTAACTTTTTTAATTATTTTTTTCAGGTCACTATGACTTGTGGAGCATTCCACTGTAACCACAGGTGCTCTGCAAAATCCTCCGTTCGTGTATAGCCTGTGTGTGAATGTGAACAGAGCCTGTGAAATAAACTGGACTGTGAGTCCAGCTCTTCCACAAAAACTGCATTCGCCCCATTGACATTTCAAATCCCGCAAAACCTCGGAGAGGTCACTGCGCTGCAAGATCTCAGTAACATTGAGAACTGCATTGAGACGCTCTTTATATTGTGCCTAACACTCTCGTGAATATATTCTCTGGGTTTATAGATGTTGTTATTGTGTTTATTTTAAATAAACATGCAAGAATCACAGGCTGTCTCTCCGTTATTTTCAATGGGAGCTGCTGTGAGCTACGCTCGCTTCCTGATCATGTCGTTGTGGGGGAAAGTGAACTGTGCTCTTTAACGTCTTGATTATTGTTCTTTACAACACTGTTTGTCCTCTTTGTTCCAGACTAATATATATAATATGTCTGAAATTCGGTTTGCACTTATTAAATTCCACACAGATTAAACATAGCAGACACGGAATATTTGTTATAATTGTTTTAGCAAGTTTTCAGGGTATCTTGCAGCAGTCTCTTATTAATGTGATGAAAAGCATAAAAAATACATTTTTGTAGTATAATATTAATTTACAACTGTCATCGTGTTGATTCTCTGTATGTTGTTTAACTGCAGCCTTATTTTTTAGTTGTAGCTACATTGATTAGCACCTTCCACTGGTTAAGTGCATCCTCCATGACTTCTTCTCTGTTTTTGCGGTAGTGTTACAGCGCCACATACAGGCCTGGTGTATATAACTGCAGTGTGTTTATGGGACACTTTTCAAAAACGACAAATATAAAGATCTACCGTTACCATGTGGACCATGGGAGAGCCCTAGGATATGTATGAATTTTTGTGGATTAGTTTATGTACATTTTAGTACAGCTTTTGTGTGGACAACCTGCCCACATAGCACATACAAATATAGATTTCTGTGACATATATCATGGAAGTTTAAAATTTCAAGTTTGTGCACACAATCAGAGAATTGTGTGAATTTAACAATGTTTATATTTAACATAAATGTACTTTTCTTTAACAACATGACTACGCAGTCACTTTGCTGTTTGCATTATCATTCTAATATTATTATAATACTTGGGTTAAGTCTGGTATTCATGTGACTATCAGACTTAATTTGGTATAAACACAACTGGTCTCATTTTCCTTCAATTTGTGAATTCAAATTTCTTTTCCAAATGTAGCAATATTGTCGGGTCTGAATGAGATTTGCTCACAGTAATGCAGCTTCTGGTGTTGTTTATGTTGGCTACTTATTTTTGTCAATAAGATAAATATTTGACAACATGCCTGCTTCTCAATATTACAGTTTGCACATGTTTGGCTCATCCTGCAACAAGGCTGCAGCTCCAACAGGCAAAAACAGACAACAGAAAGTGAATGGGAACTTAAATAACTGCTTGTGTAGATTCTGATGCCCAGTGCAGCTCATAAGTGGTCTTATGTGCCCCATTCAGCTCTTCAGAAATCTATATACAGTAGTCAGAGACTGAGCAATAAAGTGTAATTACAAGTCATCTTATGCAGATTTGAGGATTTTTCAGAACTATTTTTTTACGACAACTCCAAAAATTTAACTTAGTGAAGGCTGAAAAAACAGTTTAGAAGAAACACTCCAGATCATATTATGTCCATCATGTTCCACTTGGTTTGTGAATTGAGGTATTAAATGGAAAGCAATTAGTTTAAAAATACTCATCTTTGGATATACACTTCTTGTTTTTTTCAGAGAAACTACCGGATTCATTACAGGATGTGCATTATTCTATAATTTAATTATTGTCCCAAGAGGAAGTGGTTTCTTCAGTCTTTGTGTTCAGCCATGCTAAACAAAATGAATTAAGAAGGCGAGAGCTTTGGTGAAATAAGTAAATTCATAAAGGCTCTGGTGTGTTTGGTTTCACTGTCTGATGAGTCTCAATTTCAGAATGGGACAAACTTTGATCAGTCTCTCATGTATTGAAGACTCAGTGCCTTTAATGAAACTGTCATTTCTATAAAATTGTAATGTGCAGTGATTTGTATTCTATTGTAAACAACTTGAGAATGGGCATCACCAATAAGCGTATTGTTGTGCTGTCAATCTAAGGAAGCCTTTATCTCCCCTAACCCCCCCACCCCGGTGTTGTGCTCTCAAAATTATGCATCAGTCAACACAGCATTATGCTCTGCTTTCAGTCTGACAAATCTGTTATATACCCTGAAACAGAGTCCGTCACTAGTGACTATTCACACATACAAGTCTCTTATTTATATATTTTTCTCCAAGATAGTCCAATTCTGTATGACAGATGTTGTGTATGTGTGTTTTTACACTGCCTGCTGTCACGGCTCAAGTTAACATCGACTCTAACATCTGCATCTAGTACTTATCTACTTTTGGCGTGTAATATACCATTAATCTCTGTCAACAATAGATACAGTCCAATATAGGTCCAATATAGGCCCTGAGGCATATATAGGCCTAAGGCCCATTTGTGTTGTTGTTTATTCCCAGATTGCTTAGAGTGAATAGAGTGGACGAAATGGGGCGTCAGTCGGACACATGTTACTTCTCCAGAAAAAAGCTGGAACTCACAGCTGGATGAACAAAAACAATGCAGACTAAGTGTGTTGACCAAGGCTTTAACCAGGTCCCTTAATTGTAGTTTTTACACTTTTAACAGTTGTAGACTTTCTTCTGTGTTTATCTGTCACCATCAGATTACTGGTGTTTGTCTTTGAAAAATAAAAATACTTTAACCTTTATTTAACCAGGTTAGTCCCACTGAGACTGAGACCTCTTTTGCAAGGGGGGGCTTTTATAAAGTTTCCAGTTCACCTACCCAGGAAATTTTGCTGAGTAAAATTTACTCTGCTTGTATAACATTTGATCCCAGTCTAAATAGAGTTAAATATAGTCTACCACAGGGCTAAATCAAATCAACATAGTGTAAAATCAACTCCTATTGGAGTAAAACCAGTTGCATTGACTAGACGGTGTCACAGACCGAACGTCCCCCCCCAAAACTCTGTCAGTTCTGCCTTCACTGTGCATGCGTCATCAGCTGGGGTTCACGATTAACACCTCGTTTCTGCTTAAAACTGCATTCCAGTCATCATCTATCTCAGGCGACGATATCTGAAGCTTTTGTATAACATTCATTTGCACATAAATTCAGCATTATTTCATCAGAAAAGGTGATAATTCTTGTAATTCACTCTGCTGAGGAATGTGTGCTGATTTACATACAGGTGTAATTCAGAAGCTGTGCACATGTAATTTATGAAATTACTGTATCTGTATATGTAATTTTAATTTAATTTATTAATTTATATAGCGCCAAATCACGACAAAGTCGCACCAAGGCACTTCACATAATTCACAACAACACAAATTAATCTAAATTCAAAATTAAAAGCAAGAAAAGCACAGTTAAAAGATAAAACACAGTAGAATAAAAAGAAATTACAAAGCAAACACAAACAGATTAAAAAATTAATGATAAGACAGTCTAAAAAAGTGGGTCTTCAGTCTTGATTTAAAAATCTCCACCGTGTCAGACTGCAGAATAACAGCAGGTAGATCATTCCAAAGAGCCGGACCACGGTAGGAAAAGGCTCTATACCCCACAGACTTTTTGTTCATCCTCGGAACACACAGAAGCCCTGCGCCCTGCGAACGCAAAGGCCTCACAGGTACGTAGGGCTTAACCAAGTCCGCCAAGTAGGAAGGCGCCAGTCCATGAACAATTTTATAAACCAACAATAAAACTTTAAAATCCAATCTGGCAGAAACCGGTAGCCAATGAAGGGATGCCAGAATGGGAGTAATGTGGTCAAACCTTCTACTTTGTGTCAAAATTCTGGCAGCAGCATTCTGCACCAACTGAAGTCCTCGAATGCTAGACTGCGGCAGACCAGAAAATAAAGCATTACAATAATCCAATCTAGAAGAGACAAATGCATGAATCAGAGTCTCAGCATCAGCCATAGACAGGATGGGGCGAATCTTTGCTATATTTCTCAGATGAAAGAAAGCAGTCCTCGTAATGTCCCTAATGTGGAGGTCAAAGGACAATGTAGGATCAAAGATTACCCCAAGGTTCCTCACTTTGTCAGTATGATGTATAACACATGAACCTAGGCTAAGCGCCAGCTGATCAAATTGGTGCCGATATCTTGCTGGGCCAAGAACCATCATTTCAGTCTTATCAGAGTTCAAAAGTAGAAAGTTGCTAGACATCCAACTTCTCACTACTGCAAGACAGTCCTGTAAAGATTTTATGTGGACAGGATTTCCAGCAGCTATCGGCATATACAACTGAGTATCATCAGCATAACAATGAAAAGCAACCCCGAAACGCCGCAAAATGTTCCCAAGGGGTGCCATATACAGGGAAAAAAGCAAGGGACCCAGAACGGATCCCTGCGGAACCCCGAACTTCATGCCCTTAAAGTCAGAGGTAGTGTCATTGCACAAACACAATGGGAACGACCAGACAGATAAGACGTCAGCCACACAAGAGCAGTTCCAGTAATCCCGAAACAGTTTTCTAGCCTATCAAGTAGAATATGATGATCAACTGTGTCAAACGCAGCACTGAGATCCAACAACACCAATGCTGTAGTAGTATCCGAGTCCATTGCTCGCAGAAGATCATTAACTACTTTAATAAGTGCTGTTTCTGTGGAGTGATGTCTTCTAAAACCAGACTGCAGTGGCTCAAAAAGGTCATTCTCAGTAAGATAGTCCACAAGCTGCCGTGAAACCACCTTTTCCAGAATTTTAGAGCAGAATGATAGATTTGATATCGGCCTATAATTTTTCAATTCACCAGGATCAAGATTAGATTTCTTGAGTAGTGGTTTAACCACTGCAGATTTAAAACAATTTGGAACAGATCCAGAGTTTAAAGAAAGGTTAACAATTTCCAGCACAATCGGCCCAAGAATGGGCCAAAGATCCTTAAACAATTTTGTTGGTATAGGATCAAATAAACAAGTTGTGCTTCTAGTAGACATCACGAGTTTTGTCAGCACACCTTGTGAGATACTGTTAAATTCCGTGAATCTAGGTAGCACCTCAGTAGTAGTCCCCAGCTCAGTAGCTGGATACAATGATTCAACCAAAGTATGCTGAGATGTGCTCAACCTAATATCTTCTATTTTCTTTTCGAAATAGTCCAGAAAGTCCTATGCTGAAAAAGGAGAATGACCAACAGGTGGCTGTCCATGAATAAGAAATGCCACCGTATCAAACAAGAACTTTGAGTTATGCTTGTTTTTGTTGATCAATTCAGAATAATACGCCTGCTTCGTAGCCAATAAAGCATGCTTATAATCTGAAATAGCTTCACGCCACGCAAGGTGAAACACCTCTAGTTTGGAACTATGCCATTTCCGTTCCAACCCTCTAGCCTTCTTCCTAAGGTCACGCAAATAACTATTGAACCAGGGTGTCTGTGCTTTGGGAAGGCGTGGCTTTAATAGAGGAGGCACAATCTTATTAAGTGTGGTTTTTAGCACTAAATTCAGGCTATCTGAAAGACTGTCTACTGACTGAAATTTCATCAAGCTTGAAGTTAGGATTTCAGGTAGTCTTGCTTCGAGTTCAGTCAAAGTTGAAGGTTTAATTTGTCGCCGCAATGATAGGCAAGGTTGTTGCTCCACTAAACGCGGCAGCGTAATTGTAAACCTAATAAGCGAGTGGTCAGAGACCGCTGATGCAAGAGGCAGGATGTTGATATTTGTGACAGCAAGGCCACGTGCAAGAACCAAATCCAGAGTATTACCACTGATATGTGTTGAACCATGAACGAACTGCTGAAATCCTGCTGAAAATATGTAAGTGCTATATCTGGCACAGCACACTTGTAAAATCCATTATACTAAAAATAAATAATTTTAGTATTATATATTATAATTGAAAGGAAGTCAATGGTAAATGGACTGCATTTGCATAGTGCTTTTCAATCTGTATCCGATGCTCAAAGTGCTTTACACATCACATGCCTCACATTCACCCAGTCAGTCACTCAGGCTGAGATTTGAAGCGAGGATCCTTTGGTCTCAAGTCCAATGCTTAACCACTAGACCATCACCTCCCCTAAACAGTCAAGCTTAACATCTGCCTGTTTTTGTCTTGTGCATAATGGTCTTGCATACCCAAGTGCCATACCCAAGTGCCAAGTGCCATCACTAAAACAATATTTTACCTCGCACATGCTTATGATATGGCTCATTTTGAAGAACTGGATCTCTAGTTTCTCAAGATGTGTATAAGAACCATGTGAGCGCTACACAACCTTACCTATATCATTTCAAACATGCCTAAAAATGTTAGTTTTTATTCTCAAAAAAAAAATGTCAAAAGCCTTTAGCTTGGACATACTTTATAGCAGACATTCCCTACTCTCTACAATTGTTGTTCATGTTGTTGGCAACAACTGTGTGAAACAACAGGTCTCTAGTCATAAGCATTTTGCTTCTGTGAGACTTTTTGTGAGAAATAGTCCATTCGGCACAACTGGTCCAATTTTGTGCCAAATTGCTTTATTTACATTATATGTCTTCTTAGACCATAAAAAAAACACATTTTCAAATTTTGGTAGCTACAAATTTAAATTCTAGCATTTTTTTTCCAAATATTCATATTTTTGCATTGTGACTATGCACTTTCTAATACCCACATGCGTTCTGACCTCCGCCTGGCCTGTTACGCACAGTTATAGCAGCGATAACAGGCGTTACACATTTGTCCGTATGGAGCGCTTGTTTTTGGTCAAAGGGCTCTGCCGGGTGCACCAATAACTGCAATCATGGTGCCATTTTGAATCCAAGAGCAGTAGGAAATCAAGCGTACCTGTAATAACTCAGTAATGGCATCAACTGGTGTACAATAATGAGAAACACGCTTGTTTCATCCATCAAAGTACATTTGATGTACTTTGATGGATGCTTTCTTCAAACGATCTTACTTTATGGAAAATACAACTACATATTCTTTTTCCGTGGATTGTTATGGACAAAATGAGCCCAGTGATGCCCGGATTTGGACTGATACGGACCTTCAGAACACCGGACAATTTAAGAAGTTCTAAATTATGAATCATAAATTCATCTCAAATTATTGGTTTTTGGCTTTTGTGGTGGATAGTTGACTTTGTTTGGATTATGTGGTCACTTTCTTTGAGGTGTCCTGATTCCAAAGAGGTATAACAAGTTGGAATTGTTTTCATATATACTGTGCAGTTTCAGACTTAAAAATAATTTGCGCAAAACCACCCGCCAGCGGGTGGTGGATTTATCAGGTTATGTCTAAGTGAAAACAATTTTTGATCATGTGATCAACTTGAATACTAATGTAAAGCCAAATTCATGTGTACTGTATTTTTGGGAGTATGTGTCTCAGTTTTCTTTTTTGTTTTCTTTTTACTTTGGGAGTCCCTGCAACCTATAGTCCAGTTTGACATATATATACAGAAAAACCATACACGTTTGTTGTTAGTAATAATTATTAAAATTTCTGCTTTAATAGGACTTTCCCAAGAATCAATGCACTAAAGAAAAGAAAAGTGTAATCATAACAAAATATATCCCATAATAAAGAAAAAAAGTTGAAGAAAATTATTATACATGGTGTTTCATGAGTTCCAGGGGCATACTAATAAATAAATCAATAAATTTAGGCAGGGGTGTCAGCCAAACAATTAATTATGCTTGTTCCTGGTGCAGAAGGTACAGAGTGACCCCCCAAAACAACAGAACCCATAAAAATTGTAAAAAAAAAGAAAAAAAAAGAAAGAAATCTACAAAGGTTCATTAAATTCCAATCATTCCAACATGTCAAACAAGGAAAAGACATTTTGCCTGGAGGCCTATTTCACCAACAAATCATACCATTTGGAGCATACTTCTGAAAGTACTTGACTTTTATGCAAAGCGCTCATGATAACTGAAATGTTGGGGAATGATCGTACACAGACTGAAGTTTCAGTCCAGGAAATTTCAAGTTTCAAGTTGGACCTTTGTAGGATTGTATTACAATTTGTATTACAATTTTTAGGAATTTTGTTTTTTGGGGGGGGGGTCACCCCATGCCTGTTTCAAGCCCACCCTTGCCCATTCTACCTGTAATGTGGAGTTGTGCGAAGAAGGGCATCCTGCATAAAATTTGTGCCAAATCAACATTCGGATCCACCTGCTGTGGAGACCCAGAGTGAAACAAGGGAGAAGCGAAAGGTACGTACAAATGCACATGCAAAAACATACCATATATATTATTCCAGTACAATTTCTTTGAATTGCACAATGTCATCCCCTTAACTTGAATAAGCACACTTAGAGGATGGATGGATGGATGGATGGACAATTTCATTTTCATTGAATCTATAAATCATTTCTTGTACACAGCAATGCCAAACACGCTGTTCATTTCTTAAGGTGTGCTGGCCGTGGTGCTGACAGACTGTGAAGGAGTAATGTAGTGTGCATTATAGAAAGTGATGTTTCTACTGTGCTCTTACAACAACAAAAATGACAAAACATAAATATCGTAAAAAAAAAAAAAAAAAACATGAGAAAAGTTGTTTCACTTCCTCATGAAAATTTTCACTTCCCCATGAAAATTGAGCTTGATTTGCCATGAGCAGGTAGAATGTTCTGCTTGTATTTTATTGTTAAGCTGCATTTTCAGGCACAGTCTGTTAATCAAAAAAGTAATTCTCAATTCCACGTTGTATAGTTCTGCTAAGTTTCATAAAGTGGAATTTTTGTATTAAAGCTATGAATGTAAATTGACTTATTGCAACATTTTTAATGGATACAAAGAATATTCTGGAGTATTACTGTCGTATTTCAATGCTGTACCCACAGATGGGTGAAAGAGAAAAATTCTAACATTTTTCAAAGGTGTGTTTCATCATTTTGCGTAAAAATAAAAGCGTAAATCTAAAATGATCTATTTCATGATTACATTTTGTGGAAGGCAGATTAGTTTCAATATTATTTTCCTTTAAATTAGAAGGATGTGACAACATTGGGTGTTGGATGTAAAAATAAGCACAATACATGAGCATTTGATGCTTTAGGGTAAAGAATGTGCCAGTTCTGTGTCATGATTCACACATCGACAGGGCATAGTTTAAGATGTCTTTAGGCTTTAAAAGATTTGTCCAGATGGTAAATATGAAGTTCCTGGCATCCTGTTGTGGTTGGAACTCACCTGCCTCATCTGGTATAGTGATCATTTCAAAAGACAGCAATATCATGTGTTTTGATAATTACCTTTATGTTAAATGTGTGCAATTATCTGTCATCAAGAGTCGGCAGTCTGCAAGGTACTGCACTCCCCCCCACTCACCCACCCAAATTGGCAAGCCATTTTCAGTATTGAGTCCTTCCCCTTGACTCAGACTCATGGCATCGGTGAAATCACCTGTTAAGGCAATTAGTGGGAAGATAAACCTGCAGACTGCTGATATTTCATAGCACATAGCTGCCCATCTCTACTTCATGCCTTCGAGGACCAGTTGATCAAACATTAACTTTTTTTTTTTAATAATGGCATAACAAAAAATGGTGCTGCAGGAGGTGTTGTGGCACAAATATCCACTGTGTATTAATTTGTAGGTTGATTATGATTGCTTTTCTCAGTAGCACACAGTCCCCAGTTAATTTTTGATGAAGCCTATGAAAGCTGTCTTCTGAGACTGTGCTCCTGTCATCTTTGTGACTATATTCCATCCATGCCTTCATGAATATACTCTTTCAAGAGTCCTGCCCCAAACTTGGAAGAAGAAGAAGAACCTAGACTTTGGCTCAGTCAATGCTGGATTATTGTTACAATACTCATTAATGGTTCAGCAATTCAAAACAGCCTTTCAGTGTTTGTTCCAATGTCAAAAATGTCACCCTGTCAACACCCACTGTATTTCTCCAAAGGCCTAGTAATGATCACTTCCATATTTTAATGATAAAAAGCACAGCATGAAATTAAGTGCTGAAGAAAACTGCATCAGTATATTAGCTTGAACATGCATTACCTTTATTTTAACACATAGGCATACATATGCAGAGAAGCATTTTCATGGTCTGCATCAGATGGAAAAATGCTATAATAATGTGGTCAATTTCCCATGAACATAAAAAAAATTAAAATACTGTAAAGAAATGATAAAGTCATAGTGTATTTGAAAAGCAGAGAATGATTTGGAAGTATTGTAGAAGGTTGATAGTTGACCCAAATATGTGGAAAATTTAACAGGGCTATTGAAACTGAAGCAGCGCTTGTTGCAGTTTTTGTTCAAAGTTGAACAGCCCGAGCACCTATCTGTCATTTGTGGGCAGGTTGCCAGGTCTGCATTTTATAAGCCAGCCTATATAGTAAGTCCCTTCGGCTGCTCCCTTGTTTTCACTCAGGGTCCGCCACAGCAAATCGGAGGTGGATCTGCACGTTGAATTGGCACAAGTTTTATGCCGGATGTCCTTATTGATACAATGCCACATTACATGGAGAAATGTGGCAGCACTGGGGTTTCAACCGAGAACCTTCCACACTGAAACCAAGTGCACTAACCACTTGGTCACCACCCCTATCTAAATAATTATATACCCACACCCCTATCTACCTATCTAAATAAATACACACACACACATACACACACACACACACACACACACACACACCACACACACATACATATATATATATATATATATATATATATATATATATATATATATATATATATATATATATATATATATACGAGGGCTGTCAATAAAGTATAGGTCCTTTTTATTTTTTTTAAAAAACTATATGGATTTCATTCATATGTTTTTACGTCAGACATGCTTGAACCCTCGTGCGCATGCGTGAGTTTTTCCACGCCTGTCGGTGACATCATTCGCCTGTGAGCACTCCTTGTGGGAGGAGTCGTCCAGCCCCTCGTCGGAATTCCTTTGTCTGAGAAGTTGCTGAGAGACTGGCGCGTTGTTTGATCAAAATTTTTTCTAAACCTGTGAGACACATCGAAGTGGACATGGTTCGAAAAATTAAGCTGGTTTTCGGTGAAAATTTTAACGGCTGATGAGAGATTTTGAGGTGATACTGTCGCTTTAAGGACTTCCCATGGAGCGAGACGTCGTGCAGTGCTCCGAGGCGCTGTCGTCAGCCTGTTTCAAGCTGAAAACCTCCACATTTCAGGCTCTATTGATCCAGGACGTCGTGAGAGAACAGAGAAGTTTCAGAAGAAGTCGGTTTCAGCATTTTATCCGGATATTCCACTGTTAAAGGAGATTTTTTTAATGAAAGACGTGCGGACGGGTCCGCGCGTCGGGACGCAGCCGGCGCAGTGTGGCGGCACAGGAAAAACACCTCTGTGTTGATAACCATTTGTAAAATCCAGCCGGCTTTTGATGGCTTTCAGTGGAGTGAGTATATGAGAAATTGTTTAACAGCTGGACATGTTCCAACTTGTCCTTAAGGCGTCCAACAGAGGTGTTTTTCCTGTGGCGGAGCGTCGCGACGCTGCAATCCGCCCGCACGTCTTTCATTAAAAAAATCTCCTTCAACAGTGGAATATCCGGATAAAATGCTGAAACCGACTTCTTCTGAAACTTCTCTGTTCTCTCACAACGTCCTGGATCAATAGAGCCTGAAATGTGGAGGTTTTCAGCTTGAAACAGGCTGACGATGGCGCCTGGGAGTGCTGCACGACGTCTCGCTCCGTGGGAAGTCCTTAAAGCGACAGTATCACCTCAAAATCTCTCATCAGCCGTTAAAACTTTCACCGAAAACCAGCTTAATTTTTCGAACCGTGTCCACTTCGATGTGTCTCACAGGTTTGGAAAAAATTTTGATCAAACAAAGCACCAGTCTCTCAGCAACTTCTCAGACAAAGGAATTCCGATGAGGGGCTGGACGACTCCTCCCACAAGGAGTGCTCACAGGTGAATGACGTCACCGACAGGCGTGGAAAAACTCACGCATGCGCACGAGGGTTCAAGCATGTCTGATGTAAAAACATATGAATGAAATCCATATAGTTTTTGAAAAAAATAAAAAGGACCTATACTTTATTGACAGACCTCGTACATATATATTTAAATATGTGTGTGTATATATGTGCTATATATAAGTGAAAGGACTTATTACTATTGTGGTCCATTTAAGAATCAAATGACAAAACAGAAGTAACAATAAAATAAAAATAACAATATTAATAATACTGATAACAATAATAATAAAATATAATGATAATATTAACAGTGTGTATATGATAACAAAAAACTAAACAATTTATAAATTAAGAAGGCAAATCAACAAGGGAAAGTTTCTGGCTGGCAATCAGACCTTTTGGGAAGTGCAGGTTTGAATCCCGTGTGTGGCATGTATTTTTTTTATTTTCACAGAAGCTGTGCGATGTGGTTACACATTGTGCAGCTGCTCGTACTGTGTTCCCAAATGCACAAAACTGTTGCAGCGGCATTATTCATGTAAGCCTGTCGGCTCAATGTTTTTGTGGTTCGGTCATACGAGCTGTTCCGCTGTGAGTCGCCCTGAGTTACACTTATTCATACTATGTGTGAAGGGGCCCTTAGACACTCATAGGCTTCTTAAAAGTCCTCCTCCATCCCCTTACCAGTTTGGCACCTTACAAACTCTCTTAAGGCCTAAAATGCTTTGCGGGCAACGTTCATCTTACCAAGGGAAAATTCTAATTAATGTCTAAGAATTTGACGAGTTCAATCAATCAATTTTTTTTTTTATATAGCGCCAAATCACAACAAACAGTTGCCCCAAGGCGCTTTATATTGTAAGGCAAGGCCATACAATAATTACGTAAAACCCCAACGGTCAAAACGATCCCCTGTGAGCAAGCACTTGGCTACAGTGGGAAGGAAAAACTCCCTTTTAACAGGAAGAAACCTCCAGCAGAACCAGGTTCAGGGAGGGGCAGTCTTCTGCTGGGACTGGTTGGGGCTGAGGGAGAGAACCAGGAAAAAGACATGCTGTGGAGGGGAGCAGAGATCAATCACTAATGATTAAATGCAGAGTGGTGCATACAGAGCAAAAAGAGAAAGAAACAGTGCATCATGGGAACTCCCCAGCAGTCTACGTCTATAGCAGCATAACTAAGGGATGGTTCAGGGTCACCTGATCCAGCCCTAACTATAAGCTTTAGCAAAAAGGAAAGTTTTAAGCCTAATCTTAAAAGTAGAGAGGGTGTCTGTCTCCCTGATCCGAATTGGGAGCTGGTTCCACAGGAGAGGAGCCTGAAGGCTGAAGGCTCTGCCTCCCATTCTACTCTTACAAACCCTAGGAACTACAAGTAAGCCTGCAGTCTGAGAGCGAAGCACTCTATTGGGGTGATATGGTACTACGAGGTCCCTAAGATAAGATGGGACCTGATTATTCAAAACCTTATAAGTAAGAAGAAGAATTTTAAATTCTATTCTAGAATTAACAGGAAGCCAATGAAGAGAGGCCAATATGGGTGAGATATGCTCTCTCCTTCTAGTCCCCGTCAGTACTCTAGCTGCAGCATTTTGAATTAACTGAAGGCTTTTCAGGGAACTTTTAGGACAACCTGATAATAATGAATTACAATAGTCCAGCCTAGAGGAAATAAATACATGAATTAGTTTTTCAGCATCACTCTGAGACAAGACCTTTCTAATTTTAGAGATATTGCGTAAATTCAAAAAAGCAGTCCTACATATTTGTTTAATATGCGCTTTGAATGACATATCCTGATCAAAAATGACTCCAAGATTTCTCACAGTATTAACAGAGGTCAGGGTAATGCCATCCAGAGTAAGGATCTGGTTAGACACCATGTTTCTAAGATTTGTGGGGCCAAGTACAATAACTTCAGTTTTATCTGAGTTTAAAAGCAGGAAATTAGAGATCATCCATGTCTTTATGTCTGTAAGACAATCCTGCAGTTTAGCTAATTGGTGTGTGTCCTCTGGCTTCATGGATAGATAAAGCTGGGTATCATCTGCGTAACAATGAAAATTTAAGCAATACCGTCTAATAATACTGCCTAAGGGAAGCATGTATAAAGTGAATAAAATTGGTCCTAGCACAGAACCTTGTGGAACTCCATAATTAACCTTAGTCTGTGAAGAAGATTCCCCATTTACATGAACAAATTGTAATCTATTAGACAAGTTCTAAGATTTTTCTTAGAAGGACATCACTAGGAGCTATTTTTAGCCTCAGGCTGCTTCACAGATACGGGCCCAGTGCTACTTGTACTTTTTTTTGACAGGTGTGACTTACTGTATACTGGGGCTGATACAATTAGTTGAGTAACTCAAATAATGTAACTGCAAAAAATGTTTGAGGCAAATTCTGTGCCTTGAAGTGCCATTTAACGTTGTAGTCCATATGCCGGGCCTGTGTGTGGCACTGTAATGTCCATAGAAAGAAAACAGAAGAAGACTAGAGCATATGCATAAGCATTCTAAGAGCTAATCAATTTTGCACATGAAGCTACAACTTTCCAACACAACACACAGAGTAAAATAAAGCCTTTTAAGAGAAAGCAGGTCCACACTGATCATCTGAAATAGACTTTCTGTTCATTTAAAGTGAAGCAGTGTGTTTGTGTATTTTTTAAAAAACACGTTTGGTCAGCTGGTTGCTCGCCACTCTACATGCACTTTAAGTCAATCACGTTTATTCAAAAACCGCCTTAATTCGGATTTGATCAGAGTTTTCATTGGCAAGGTGCAGAGCAGATTTATCACTGTGGCTTTTGTGGAAAACCTGCACTCCAGAGCCAAGTTTTTCACAGGTTGTGGTCACATTCACATGCAGCCTGACTGACTGAGGATTACACCAACCAACTGCGCTTATGGTCCAGTGTCAGGGGAGTGCTGAGCTCCTGACACCAGGAAAGATGCAAAACTTGTGAGGAGGTCGTGCACACAACGGTGTTGTGTGAGCAGGAACATAGTGTGAACAGCTGGGACGTGGTACATCACATCACACTGCTGATGTGGAGAACAATAAAATAAAAACCAGCTGTATAATTAATGAATGTCACTGGGTTGATATAAATAATAAATAAAAGGGGATGCAATACAGAACCCTGCAGTTAAATAACCCTGGTTAATTAAAAAATAAATGCCATTCACGGGATTCGAACCTGCAATTTACAAAAGCTCTGATTGCTAGACGGACACTTTACCATTGCGCTACAATCATTGTCTTATCACAGGAGTGTGAAATCAGCAAGCAGATAAATGTATTATTTTTAAAAAAGAGAAAAAAGCACCGTGATAACTGACCAAACGGCATTTGTTATGGCGTATTTCTACTGATATGTGTCTGAAAGTGGTGTATTGGTCACACTGTTGGCTTGTCATGTAGTCCTGCATCAAAAATACTCTATAGCTGCAGCCTTACTGTATACTCTGGTGCTACGTCTCCTCTGAAAAATATGGTACATATCTATTGTAAGAAAAAATAGCTGATTAGTTATACAGTTGTATTAGCAGCATTTCTTAAAAGTAATGTGTTTTATTATTAAAAACACATTGATTACTAGACAGTGTGATCTACAGTTACTAGTCCTTATATAAGCAGGTGTGGGCAACAAACTGGATATAAGACTATTATGATGTAAAAGGCCAGTGATATTAGTAACTAAAAACATATTTCCAATGCAGTGCACTGTCAACACAGTGTATTGGATGACACTATTATGCTACGAAACAACAGGCAAAACATGCAGGGCAGGCAGAGAAAATAAATCCAACATCTACAGTGCCTTTTTCCTCACTTTCCTTCCAGGCAATTCCTTCTCTGGGTAATCAGCCAGGGCAAATACGATGTGCAGAAAGAGCTCTCTATGTGTGTGTCCTGCCTGTTTGACAAATACTGGAAGGCAAATTCGATAGTGAGATAGGAAAAAGATAGGGAAAATAAGTCAGCGCTGCTCCTTACTTTAAAAACATTTTGCTGAAATGCAGATGACATATTTTCAGCGATTTCTGGTTTTGCTGGTCTTGAGTACATGTAAAAGAGAATAATGTGTCACAGTCTTGTAGAACAAGTGGAAAATGTTTGCGTCTGGGCTCGCCTGTAAAATACACCTCTGCTCACTTCAAACAAGTCCTTGCTTAAACTGGGCTAATCCCGGCTCAAAGAGATGCCTAGAGTTCACAAAGTGTGGGCCCTTGTTAACAATGAAGCAGGTTAATTAAGACTTGGTCTGACACACTCCTGCTCCCAGGAGCTAATGATTGCATTTAGGTAAAACAAAAAAGAAAAAGACTTGCAATGGGACTGAATATAATGTCTTGATTTTTAAAGCATTTTAATAGCATTACTTCATATAACGGATCCATTCACAGCTTCACACGCTGCCATCTTTGTTGTCTGGCAAACAGAAACGTTATTTTCCATTTCCCTTTCTGTGTCAAACTCACAGTGTGTTTTGCAAATGTGGGAATCTCATTAGGTGGCGTGTGAAAAAAGGTGAGAGATCTTGGACCCAACAGGACTAATCATCAGCTCTAAGGACTAATGTGAGTCACTGGTTTCCTCAGTAACCTTCATGTAATATCACACATTCATAAGTGACAAGGGAGAAAGTAGAAACTCCAAAGGCAGTGGTCGTAAAAGTGCAGCAAACCGCTGCTGCCTTATTTTAGAAAAATAAAGCTGGCTCAAGAATTCTTTAATAGCAAGCGAGGCAGTGGGTCTCCATGATAATTACGACTATAAATGTGGTTTAATCCAACAACATGTGTATAAACCTCTCACGGCTCAGACCGATAACACATTAAATGAAGCTATGAAACATTGGTGTAAATAGAAGAGAAGAAAGAGGTAAGTCCAAGGTTGGACCTGAGGCCTACTGGTGCCGGTGTTTATCTCTGGATTCCACAGCGAGTACGACAGCCTTGGGATAAGGCGCCAGTCCGACACAGGTTACTACCTCAGCCAAAGCTGGTGCTCATTTACAGCTGTTAATGGGTACACAGACAGACAGTGTGATTGGGAATCGAACCCAGGTGTACATATTGATTGCACAAGTCCGATCAAATCAAATCAATTTCATTTATATAGCGCCAAATCACAACAAACAGTTGCCCCAAGGCGCTTCATATTGCAAGGCAAAGCCATACAATAATTACAGAAAAACCCCAACTGTCAAAATGACGCCCTGTGAGCAAGCACTTGGCGACAGTGGGAAGGAAAAACTCCCTTTTAACAGGAAGAAACCTCCAGCAGAACCAGGCTCAGGGAGGGGCAGTCTTCTGCTGGGACTGGTTGGGGCTGAGGGAGAGAACCAGGAAAAAGACATGCTGTGGAGGGGAGCAGAGATCGATCACTAATGATTAAATGCAGAGTGGTGCATACAGAGCAAAAGGAGAAAGAAACACTCAGTGCATCATGGGAACCCCCCAGCAGTCTAAGTCTATAGCTGTTATGTGTCGACGCGGATTGAGGAGCGAACCTGCGTCAAACAGAACCCAGCGCTAAAAATAACCAGAAAGCGGTTCCAACAACAAAAACAATTTATTTTTCACCTGTGCCTAAATAAAATGTACAAAACCAAAACCAACGTCCTTCTGGAGGAGTGACTGCTGGCACGCTCTCCAGCGCCCGCAAGGAGAGAAGTCCGGCGCTCCTGGACCCACTACCACCAGACAAACACCCCCCAGGTGGACATGACAAACTGACTCTCTGTGAAGCAAAGAAGATGTGAGGTAAGTCAGCAGTTACAACAATATCTTTCAAAAGACACACGCTATCAGCAACACATTCAGGTCTGTACTTTTTATCTTTATGCAAATGAGCAGCTTCTCACAACAAGTGGAGGATCACTTATCCTGCACGCCACAGCAGTGAGAAGCAAACTGCACAATTCTCATCACAATTCAAGTATACTATGTAACAAAACACCAAGTTACTATCAACAATTAGTCAAATACTTAATTACCTTTAATGTGTGCTGACAGCATGTGTCCTCACCCTTCCTTGCTTCACGGGCTCGATGTGTCAAACCCAGGTGCGGTCCTCAGCGTCTCAAAACGAACATCACAAGGTCGAGTTCCCGGCAGTTCTGCTTGAATCACACATGCCTTAAAAGCAGAACGCCATCCAATTATCTGCTTCAGCTGAAAGTCTTTAAGGTTGCATGTGAGCACCAGTCACAGGTGCTTCACATGATGTTGATGAGGGTGAGGATTCTTCAGCCAGCACATTCTCCACAGACAAATCAGTTTCCATGCCACCTGAGGAGCAAAGAAAAGAAAAGAACACCAAAACATCCAGCCACACCCCCCAACACACAACAATAGCAGCATAACTAAGGGATGGTTCAGGGTCACCTGATCCAGCCCTAACTATAAGCTTTAGCAAAAAGGAAAGTTTTAAGCCTAATCTTAAAAGTAGAGAGGGTGTCTGTCTCCCTGATCCAAATTGGGAGCTGGTTCCAGAGGAGAGGAGCCTGAAAGCGGCCTCCCATTGTACTCTTACAAACCCTAGGAACTACAAGTAAGCCTGCAGTCTGAGAGCGAAGCGCTCTATTGGGGTGATATGGTACTATGAGGTCCCTAAGATAAGATGGGACCTGATTATTCAAAACTTTATAAGTAAGAAGAAGAATTTTAAATTCTATTCTAGAATTAACAGGAAGCCAATGAAGAGAGGCCAATATGGGTGAGATATGCTCTCTCCTTCTAGTCCCTGTCAGTACTCTAGCTGCAGCATTTTGAATTAACTGAAGGCTTTTCAGAGAACTTTTAGGACAACCTGATAATAATGAATTACAATAGTCCAGCCTAGAAGAAATAAATGCATGAATTAGTTTTTCAGCATCACTCTGAGACAAGACCTTTCTAATTTTAGAGATATTGTGCAAATGCAAAAAAGCAGTCCTACATATTTGTTTAATATGCGCATTGAATGACATATCCTGATCAAAATAACTCCAAGATTTCTCACAGTATTACTAGAGGTCAGGGTAATGCCATCCAGAGTAAGGATCTGGTTAGACACCATGTTTCTAAGTTTTGTGGGGCCAAGTACAATAACTTCAGTTTTATCTGAGTTTAAAAGCAGGAAATTAGAGGTCATCCATGTCTTTATGTCTGTAAGACAATCCTGCAGTTTAGCTAATTGGTATGTGTCCTCTGGCTTCATGGATAGATAAAGTTGAGTATCATCTGCGTAACAATGAAAATTTAAGCAATGCTGTCTAATAATACTGCCTAAGGGAAGCATGTATAAAGTGAATAAAATTGGTCCTAGCGCAGAACCTTGTGGAACTCCATAATTAACCTTAGTCTGTGAAGAAGATTCCCCATTTACATGAACAAATTGTAATCTATTAGATAAATATGATTCAAACCACCGCAGCACAGTGCCTTTAATACCTATGGCATGCTCTAATCTCTGTAATAAAATTTTATGGTCAACAGTATCAAAAGCAGCACTGAGGTCTAACAGAACAAGCACAGAGATGAGTCCACTGTCTGAGGCCATAAGAAGATCATTTGTAACCTTCACTAATGCTGTTTCTGTACTATGATGAATTCTGAAACCTGACTGAAATGCTTCAAATAGACCATTCCTCTGCAGATGATCAGTTAGCTGTTTTACAACTACCCTTTCAAGAATTTTTGAGAGAAAAGGAATGTTGGAGATTGGCCTATAATTAGCTAAGATAGCTGGGTCAAGTGATGGCTTTTTAAGTAATGGTTTAATTACTGCCACCTTAAAAGCCTGTGGTACATAGCCAACTAATAAAGACAGATTGATCATATTTAAGATCGAAGCATTAATTAATGGTAGGGCTTCCTTGAGCAGCCTGGTAGGAATGGGGTCTAATAGACATGTTGATGGTTTGGATGAAGTAACTAATGAAAATAACTCAGACAGAACAATCGGAGAGAAAGAGTCTAACCAAATACCGGCATCACTGAAAGCAGCCAAAGATAACAATACGTCTTTGGGATGGTTATGAGTAATTTTTTCTCTAATAGTTAAAATTTTATTAGCAAAGAAAGTCATGAAGTCATTACTAGTTAAAGTTAAAGGAATACTTGGCTCAATAGAGCTCTGACTCTTTGTCAGCCTGGCTACAGTGCTGAAAAGAAACCTGGGGTTGTTCTTATTTTCTTCAATTAGTGATGAGTAGTAAGATGTTATTATCTTATCTGAACTAAGCACTAAGTCAGACAAAAGGTCCGAAAATTCACAGAGAAACTCACAGTAACGACCAGGAGGACGATAGATAACAACAAATAAAACTGGTTTTTGGGACTTCCAATTTGGATGGACAAGACTAAGAGACAAGCTTTCAAATGAATTAAAGCTCTGTCTGGGTTTTTGATTAATTAATAAGCTGGAGTCGAAGATTGCTGCTAATCCTCCACCTCGGCCCATGCTACGAGCATTCTGGCAGTTAGTGTGACTCGGGGGTGTTGACTCATTTAAACTAACATATTCATGCTACTGTAACCAGGTTTCTGTAAGGCAGAATAAATCAATATGATCCATTATTATATCATTTACTAACAGGGACTTAGAAGAGAGAGATCTAATGTTTAATAGACCACATTTAACTGTTTTAGTCTGTGGTGCAGTTGAAGGTGCTATATTATTTTTTCTTTTTGAATTTTTATGCTTAAATAGATTTTTACTGGTTGTTGGTGGTCTGGGAGCAGGCACTGTCTCTCTCTCTGCAGAGAGGTGTGTAAGACTACAACTCTGCTTCCTGGTCCCAACCCTGGATAGTCACGGTTTGGAGGATTTAAGAAAATTGGCCAGATTTCTAGAAATGAGAGCTGCTCCATCCAAAGTGGGATGGATGCCGTCTCTCCTAACAAGACCAGGTTTTCCCCAGAAGCTTTGCCAATTATCTATGAAGCCCACCTCATATTTTGGACACCACTCAGACAGCCAGCAATTCAAGGAGAACATGTGGCTAAACATGTCACTCCCGGTCCGATTGGGGAGGGGCCCAGAGAAAACTACAGAGTCCGACATTGTTTTTGCAAAGTTACACACCGATTCAATATTAATTTTAGTGACCTCCGATTGGCGTAACCGGGTGTCATTACTGCCGATGTGAATTACAATCTTACCAAATTTACGCTTAGCCTTAGCCAGCAGTTTCAAATTTCCTTCAATGTCGCCTGCTCTGGCCCCCGGAAGACAATTGACTATGGTTGCTGGTGTCACTAACTTCACATTTCTCAAAACAGAGTCACCAATAACCAGAGTTTGATCCTCAGCGGGTGTGTCGCCGAGTGAGGAAAAATGGTTAGAGATGTGAACGGGTTGGCGGTGTACACGGGGCTTCTGTTTAGGACTACGCTTCCTCCTCACAGTCACCCAGTCGGCCTGCTTTCCCGGGTGCTCGGGATCTGCCGGGAGGGAACTAACGGCGGCTAAGCTACCTTGGTCCGCACCGACTACAGGGGCCTGGCTAGCTGTAGGATTTTCCAAGGTGCGGAGCCGAGTCTCCAATTCGCCCAGCCTGGCCTCCAAAGCTACGAATAAGCTACACTTATTACAAGTACCATTACTGCTAAAGGAGGCCGAGGAACATCTAAACATTTCACACCCAGAGCAGAAAAGTGCGGGAGAGACAGGAGAAGCCGCCATGCTAAACTGGCTAAGAGCTAGTAGCTGCGCTAAGCTAGCAGATTCCTAAAAACACGCAAAGTGAATAATGTGTAAATAATTTAGAGGTGATTCAGCAGAGGGACTGCTTTAGTTAAGGCATGTGACAATTACCCTGTGAAACAAATCGTTATCTAGTTAACTAGATCAATCTAACTGCGCAGATTAAACAGCTAACAGATACAGCAAAACACCACTGTGCTCCGGAACAGGAAGTGATACAATACCGCAGTGAGAGCCAACTACCAGTAGAGATCACATATCTTTTGGTTTCTGACTTTTTGGATATGATATGGATCCACGTGCTGATTTGACACAAGTTTATCTTTATGTCAGTGGCACATCCTGAAGCAACCCTTAAATTTTTAGATGGGTGATCTGGAACCAGGAACCTTCTCTTTGGATGTAAGTGCATGAGTCAATTGTTCCACTGTTCCACTCTTTATCCCACTGAGTGACATACTGAATAGGTTTGATTTAAATCCTCATAGAATTAGTCTGGTGCAGCGTTGCTAAAATTCCCATAACAATTGTTAATTTTGTGACTGAAGCACCAAATTTGGCACACATATTCTAAATTAACTGTTTATTTTCAGATATGTGGAGGTACCCTGGAGCTGACCTATAACAACCTGCAGGGCTCAATGAAGAATTACACAGGAGTCAAAATTTTAAAATCATATTGAAAAGTATACCATATTATTTATCTGATCATAAATATTGTAAAAAGGTATAGTTTGGACTATCTATGACTAAATGATATGGAGTTATGGGGTAAAAACAGCAAGAATGCCCATTTTTAAAGTTTGTTTAAAAACCTATTTTTCTCCTTGGCTTTCGGCCACCGCGACACCTAGTTTTTAAATTGTACTTCTTATTCATTTATTTAATGTGTTTTAATGGATGTTTTAGTGTACAGCACTTTGTGTCAGCAGTGGTTGTGTTAAAGTGCTTTATAAATAAAGTTGGTATGGTATGGTATGGTATGGTACGGTACGGTATGGTATGGTCAGCCCAGTCTCACATTTTTTTTTTCATGCTCCCATGACAAAATGAGACAAATTTTCGTGACAGGGCTTTTTTAACTCACTATTACTAACCCTACTCCTACCCCCGACCCTAACCTTAACCATAACCTAATCCTACTCCTTCCCCCCACCCTAACCATAACCATCCCAACCCTCCACTTCACTTTTAATTTTGTGCAGCCAATAAGGAATGATTTAGAATGAATTTGTGCTGCAGTGACGAAAATGAGGCGCTTTTCATCACAATATCACGAACCAATAGATTAATGTATATTTCGTGCTGCTGAATCAAGACTTGCTACGGTGTGGTATGGTAGAATAGTGACAAAGGTCAATTTCAGTTTGTACAAGGGTCAAAAGTTATAGTTGTTCCACTTTTGGTAAAAAGTGATACAAACTATTGGTTGAGTTAATAAGGTTTTAAAAAGGAATACTTTGCACCATCTGTCACACTTAGGTATCAAATTACTGGGTAACATATGACACGTGATAGAATCCAATGGACGTCAGCCTTGTTTGCCCTTTCCTTTGGAGACCAAGCATTCAACACAGAAAAAAAACATTCCATTTATTAATTCTATTAGCTCAACCAATAATTTGTATCCTTTTATTACCAGAATAGCTGCCACTTTAAATTTTGACCCTGCACAAACTGAAATTGACCCACTCTTTTTGCTGTGTTTACCCTGTAACTCCACAACATTTAGTCAAGGATAGTCTGAAGTATACCTTTTTAAAATCATTATGATCAGACAAATAATATGATTATACCTTTCAATATAGTTGGAAATCTTTTAAATTCTAAGCCCTGTGTAATTCTCCGTAGGTTATTAGAGGTCAGCTCCAGGGTGCCTCCACATTTGAAAATAAGCATTTATTAATTTAGAATATGTGTTCCAAATTTCAGACTTTAGTCACAAAAATGCCCAATCATTTTGACTATCTGCTGCACTAAGAGATCACTGGATCCTCTCCGACCCCACTCACCCCCACCATGGAATGTTCTCCCCACTGGCTTCTGGCGGGAGGTTCCGCAGCAAGTGCTGCAGAACAGCCAAATTCAAAAACAGTTATTTTCCACTGGCCATCAGACTGTTAAACGCCACTTAACCCCACTTCCCTGCCCTCCTTCATATATATATATATATATATATATATATATATATATATAAAACTTGTTCCAGTTTTTGCTGTGTACTCCGGTAGCTAAGCAACGACATTCCATTGCCAGACTCACTGTTGTGTTTTTGTGCAATGACAATAAAGAAAGTCTAAGTCTAAATGAGTATAATGTGTCCTTGAGCGATCTGCAAGAACCACAGCAGAATGATTGTAAGTCAGCTATGAAGAATTAAAGCCAAATAAAGAAAGAAAAAAAAATAGTGATTGATTTAGTTCACTGTTTAGGTGGATAGTTGTCTTGCTTGTTTTTTTTTTTTCAAGTGCAGAGAGATTTGGCATTTTGAAAAAAACATTGCTATTTGGTTCAAGTGACTATGTGCAAAAGTAAAGGCCCCTTCACACACAGTGTGAAGTTTGGTTGAATACGGTGAACAGCACAAAACAGTTTGAATTAGTGCACCATTGCGCTGACAGGCAGGCGTGCCTGATCCCGCTGCGAGGGTTCGTGCACGCGACGGTGTCTTTCGAACAGGAACACAGTGCGAGGTGCACCACATTGCGCCGCTTATGTCGAATCAATAAAACAAAAACCAGCTGGTATCTGTGGAACCACATCACCCCGCTTATGTGGAATAAATAAAAAAAGAAAAACCAGCTGGTACCTGTGGAATCACATTGTGCTGCTTATGTGGAATAAATAAAACATAAAATCCAGCTGGTACTTGTGGGACAACATTGCGCCACTTATGTGGAATAAATCAAACACAAAAACCAGCTGGTACCTATTTCACCACATTGTGCCTCTTATGTGGCATAAATAAAACATAAAATATCAGCTGGTACCTGTGGAACCACATCATGCTGCTTATGTGGAATAAATAAAACATAAAAAACAGCTGGTACCTGTGGAACCACATCACGCCGCTTATGTGCAATAAATAAAAAAAAAAAAAACAGCTGGTACCTGTGGAAACACATTGCACCACTGATGTGGAATAAAAAAAATAACACCCACGGGATTCATAGCTGCACTGTACTGATTGCCAGCCCGAAAATTTACCACTGAGCTCCCGTCCCTGGCCTGTAAACAGTGCGGGGAAAATGCCTGAAATCAACAAAGAGGTGGACATATTACAAAAATAAATAAATAAAACCATACACTATAAAAAACACAGCATTTGATATTGAATCCCTCTTATCAAGTGGGCAATACAAATATGATCTGTCTGTTCCTCTGTAGATGACCCATGGTCACAGACACAGTCATGAAATGACATGAATGAGAAGCAGTTTGCTCTTCTCATGTCCAGATCTGCTGGCGTGTGTCCAGCCAGCCCACGTGCATGTCCTCCCCGACACGCATGTCTTGTGGACAGTGCACCAGAACCGACACCGCATTATATGGAACAGAGATTGCATGGGTGACGTGAAAGTCAGATCACCTGCTGCGTGTTATGATCTGACAGTCTGTTTCAGCGTGGGGGCAGCCTGTCAATGTGCGCATGCTGCACCCCACAGCATATATCGCCACAGTGATATATGTTTCTATTTATGTCCACGTGATGACAGCAAACAGACACATGCAGTTGTAGTGTTGTCATCACGAACAACTGTCCACAACACAGTGGGCAGTTGTTTGGACACCATATCTGTCCAAACACAGTATGTGTAGGTTCAGCTGGGATGTCCAGAATGACAGATCTCCACAGCTGCTTCTGTCGGCAGACACACCTCCTGTCAGTTCAGTGCAAACACCAAAGTCACACTCGTGGGGAAACTTAGGCAAATTTCACTGCCAGCACGACAGTGATTGTCTTCTGACTATTGTCGTGTTAATAGTGTGAATGGCCACACATTTTCTAAGTGCCAAACAAGCGGTCTTAGATGTTCGTGCGTGTCAGCTGGAATTTGGCTGACACCTGCCATGAGAGGGGTCAACAGGCTCACACAGGGCCCACTCTGTCTTTCAGCTGCTGTTGTGCGCAAATAGTTGTAGCAACAGGTATACGAGGCGTTCGAGGCAGGCATGATTTTACACGTTTTGCACATGGTTCCTGCTTCATGCGCACATCGAAACTTCACACTATGTGTGAAGGGACCCTAAGAGACAGAGACAGAGAGAAAGGCATGCCCTCATCTGTACATAAATGTGCATCAATAAAACATGGATCTGAGTCAAATTTTACATTATTATAGTTCAGTTTTCTCATAAAATCAACTGCATTTATAGCTGGATATCAATATCCATCCATCCATCCATTTTCTTCCGCTTTATCTGGAGTCGGGTCGCGGGGGCAGCAGCTCAAGCAAAGCCGCCCAGACCTCCCGATCCACACACACCTCCCCCAGCTCCTCCAGGGGAACTCCAAGGCATTCCCAAGCCAGCCAAGAGATGTAGTCCCTCCAGCGTGTCCTGGGTCTTCCCCGGGGCCTCCTCCCTATGGGACGTGCCTGGAACACCTCTCCAGCGAGGCGTCCAGGGGGCATCTGGAAAAGATGCCCAAGCCACCTCAACTGACTCCTCTTGACGTGGAGGAGCAGCGGCTTGACTCCGAGCTCCTCCCGAGTGACCCAGCTCCTCACCCTATCTCTAAGGGAGCGCCCAGCCACCCTGCGGAGGAAACTCATCTCGGCCGCTTGTACTCGCGATCTCGTTCTTTCGATCATGAGCCAAATCTCATGACCATAGGTGAGGATCGGAATGTAGATCGATTGGTAAATCGAGAGCTTTGCCCCCTACTCAGCTCTCTCTTCACCACGACGGTCCGATACAGCGACCGCATCACTGCAGATGCTGCACCGATCCGTCTATCAATCTCATGCTCCATCCGTCCCTCACTCGTGAACAAGACCCCGAGATACTTAAACTCCTCCACTTGAGGCATCCCTCCTGTGGGTTCACCACCTGCAGAGGGGGCCATGCGGGTCGGGTGCAGAGAGGATTGGGTGGCGGTCGAGGGCGGGTGGCCCGGCCACCCGGTCCATGCTCACAGCCCCTGGCTGTTGGGACATGGATATCAATATTTGGACTATAATGCAATAAGTGAGTAAAATGAGTAATTTTGCATGTGCACACCACTGTAATGGAGTTGAAATGGCACAGTTAATATTTCTCAAAAGTGTAGACTTTCATCTTCAACTCAAAGCAAATAAAACTATCTTATTAACTGTATAAGAACTACTGGCATTTTTACACACACTCCCGCCAAGGGTAAGTGGATAGCCAAAGGACATTCAATCTGAAATGATGTTCCAGATTTATTTACAGTGAAAAATTGGATAGTTAAATTTAAGAGGGACAGGGACAGCTTTAAAGATGACCCAAATAGGGT